>NC_053166.1:157605072-157905072 GCF_016835505.1 Polypterus senegalus | reverse complement strand
GACGCTCGACGAGGTCCTGCACTTTCTGAGCTTGTGTCCGGAGCTGTCCCTGGGCTGGTTCGAGGAGGGTCAGCTGGTGGCGTTCATCATCGGCTCTGGATGGGACAAAGAGCGCCTCTCACAGGTCAGTTAGCTAATCCTGGATTTCCTTTTTCGCTTTTTGAAAGGTTCTATTGACTTTACGTGAAAGCAACGGCCAAGTTCGCTTAGTGAAAATAAATAGACGGGTTGCGCTGCTCCACATCGGGATTGTGCGGGGAGAGTGACAATGGTAGGCTGAGAGAGCCCCAGGTTCGAGTCCCCAGTCTTCCCTCTGAGGTTAAAGATCTGAGCCGGTATCCGCCGGTTCGAGTCCCCGTTACTGCCAAAGGGGATCTTACTCTGTATACTGGGTGGGTTCTCCCTTGAGCAAGACCCTTGCGCTCCGATCCTAAGGGGTATGCGAAAACTAACAAATTCCTAATACAGTACAAAAATTGTATAAGGAGTAATAAAGAACACGACATTACTGAAATGGCTGAAGACTGAGAGAGCGCCCCCAACAGACCCTTACATGCAAAGCCTGTCAATCCATTAGGCAGCATATAGGCGGCGGTCATCCGAGGAGCGCCAACTACGGAAGTCAAGGTGGGCGACCTCAGGAATGGTGTTTAATGGTGTTTGCAGGGAAGTCTTCTATGTGCCCATTTCAGTTATCAAAACGGCGCCCCTCGGTGTCTATCAGCATTAGAAAATTTCGAAGACCGTGCATGTGCCCCTAAACCCCGTATCCGTAGCAAGGACAGAGGGGCCCTTTTAAATCCGGAGCGCGCGCCTCTTGAGTTACATGCACGTTGTCCCCCCACGATGTCCAGAGCGCGCATTCACTATTATAACTACTATCAGGACCGGGGATGGGTTGGCGGTCTCCCCTTTGGTGTCGGGAGCGCGCGCCACTCCAGTATAATAAACGACTCCCCTCGGTTGATGTCGCCCTCCTATGTCGCCTAACGGAATGTCGCTGCTTTTTCTCCTTCTAACCCCCGTTATTTTGTTTGCTTTGCAGGACGCCCTGACCACTCACGTCGCAGGTACGCCCACCGTCCACATCCACGTCCTCTCCGTGCACCGTCACTGCCGACAGCAAGGCAAAGGTTCCATCCTGCTGTGGCGATACCTGCAGTACCTGCGCTGCCTGCCGTGGATGCGACGGGCCCTGTTGGTCTGCGAGGAGTTCCTGGTGCCCTTCTACCTCAAGGCTGGCTTCAAGGAGAAGGGTCCTTCGCTTATCTCTGTGGGACATCTCCAATTCACCGAAATGGAGTACAGTCTGGGCGGACGAGCCTTCGAGCGCCGTAACAGTGGCTGCTAGGAAACGGGACACACGTGAAGTCACTGCCCCGTCGCCTCAGTCTCCCCGTTCCCGATGGCTTATGACAGACACTTTTGACTGACCACCAAGAGTCCCTGGGCCATGCTGGAGGTGGTGGTGGGAGCTGTGACAGCTTTCACTGGCAGCCACCAGAACAGGTGAGAGGTGACGCTAAAATGTCACCTGCCTTTAATGTTGGGGAAAGGCAAAGGGAGATTTGGAAGACCCCGGCCGGCGCTGGGACATTTTGTTTGCCTGGAACTTTACAAGCGAGGGGCCCAAGTGGCCTGCCAAGACGCGCACTTTGGGTGCGACACCCTTGTCGTTAGGAGTATAAAGATGGGCGACATGCATGGAGAGCACCAGGAATCCCCAGTGCGCCGGGCTTGGTGTGGATGAGCAGGGTGAAAGGACACAAAGGACCGTGAAGGGGGCTCCTCGGATCGCCCTGTTCGACGACAACGTGAGGAGGCGTGACGTGCGCGAATGACGCGGTGATGGCGCGCCCTGCCGCTCTTCGTACCCGTCCATGTATTTTATAAACACTGCGCCGATTTAGTGGCCTTCTTTATACCGACTGGAAACCCAGTAAAGTGGATGAAAAAAAAAAGAAGCTGTGTGTCTGAAATGACTTGATCGGCCTGCGGTGGGACTGGGCGGGGAGGAGTACAGGGAGGGAGAAGGGGAGGAGTACAGGGAGGGAGAAGGGGAGGAGTACAGGGAGGGGGAAGGGGAGGAGTACAGGGAGGAATAGTGAACGGCAGTGGGGGGTCAGGGAAGTGAGTGAGTGTGTGAGGAGAACCAGAGGAGTGAGTGAGCACAGCGAGGGAAAAAGGGAGAATAGGGAAGGGGAGGAGTACAGGGAGGGGGCAATAAAGGAACAAAGGAAGGGGATGTGGACATGTGTGTAAGAAGACAGTGAATGACATTGTGAAATGGAATGGAAAATGGGAGTGAAAAGAGGGATGGGGCAGTGGAAGAGAACAGGGAAAGGGAGGAGTACAGGGAGGGGGTATGTGTGTAGAGGGGCAGAGGGGAAAGTAAATGAGTGGAGGGAGGAGGGGAAAAAAAGAAGTGCACTGAGGGATGGGGACAGTGGATGAGCACAGGGAGGGGCAGTCAAGAAGTGAAGTGTGTGTGTGTGGACGTAGAGAAAGTGGTGGAGCACAAGTAGGGAAAATGGGGGTACGTGTAGGTATGGGGACAGCGAAAAAGAACAGTGAGGGGGATGAGTGAAGGGAGAAGTCCAGTAAGAAGGTGGTGGGCATATGTATGAGAAGGCAGTGAATGAAGGAAGATGTGGTGATAGTGAATGAGTAGAGAGAGGAGAAAATTGGGAGTACACAAAGGCATTGGGTCAGTTTAAGAGAACTAGGATTGGGAAAGGGGATGAGTACAGGGAAGGGGCTGTGAGTATGTGTAGAGAGAGGCAGTGAGGAAAGTGAATGAGAGGAGGAAGGAGAAAATGTGAGTGCATAGTAAGAGAAGAACAGTGATAGCAGAGCACAGGGAGACGAGCGGCAAACAAGTGAAGGGAGGGGATGTGGGGGATAGTGTGGGAGGGACAGCAGGGGACACCGTAGCTGTGGTCTGTCTGTAGATCCCAGTGCTGCAGTCCAGTGACAGACACTCTGCACTGTTAAAATTGGCACCACAGGTAGAATTTTTTTTTTTTTTGGGTGGGGGGTATCTGGCCATACATCAGATGGGATGTAAAGTTGAAGGTCCTGACTGTCTGTGGTCATAAAAGAAGGGTCTGAAGTACAGCGAACATACAAGGACACCATGAGCAGCACCTGCAGAGTCAAACCTGCAGCACTGCAACGTCCGTTTATTAGACCTGCCAGCAGGTGGAGCCCAAGAGTTCTTTCATTGCAAAGGCCTACAGAGCCGACCTCCATTACCGTGGACCACCGACACCATCTGACCCCCTGACAAGCTACATGGGGCTCCACATCACCAAGAAGAAACATCAAATCCACTTCATTGAATTGGGGCTTGTGGGAGGGAAATGTCTACCTTGTGAGGTGGGGGGACTAATGGGCAGGGTACACAAGCTCACACACACACACACACACACACTGGACCAGTCAAAGTATCCTTTACAAGGGGAGAACATGCAGACTCCACACAGAAAAGAAAGAAGTCCTAGACTCCTGAGGCAACGCTAACCACTGTGCCACTGTGCCCTCCTCCTTAAAAAAAAAAAAAAAAATCAACAGTATAAAATAAAAATGGAGGAAGATGATGAGTGAGGAAGGTCCCTGGATCACTTCACTCAGGGATGAAATACGTCAAAGTGGAGGAGCAGCAGGCCGGTGCTGGACCCGACACACCAATAGTGACTCCTAATAGAGAAAAAAAAGAGCAACCCGACATCGTCAGACCCACGCAGTCCAATAGAAGACCCCAGCAGTCGGCGCCTATCCCAGCAGCATCGGGTTCAAGGCAGGAACCAACTGTTGATGGTGAGAGAAGAGCCCAGAATGTGTGTGTGTGTGTGTGTGTGTGTGTGCAAAAAGGGAGCAGCACACGACACCCGGGTGAACACTGTTAGTGAGGAGTTACTAGTATGGGGTGTGTGTGTGTGTGTGTGTATTTCACATTCTCTATAGGGCAAGGGAAGAGTGAGTGAGTGTGCACATATGGGTGTCCTTTATGTGTGGAGTGATTGGCTAGTGACTGAGTGCTCGGTTATTGTGTATGCATATGGAGTGAGTGTGAGTGTGTGTGTGTGGAGTGACAATCTAGTGAGTGTGAGTGTGTGTGTGGAGTAACGGTGGTAAGTGTGAGAAGGGTTTTAAAGAGTGAGGGGAGGAGTGTGTGTCCGCGTGTGTATTTTACATGTAGTTAAGGGAAGAGTGAGTGTGTCAACGGAGTGAGGACGTCGCCCGGCTGGCTGGGTTTCCCACTGGGTTATCCCTTAGCAGCAGCGGTGGCCCGGTGGACCACAGAGCTCTAGTCAAGGGGGTCTCCAGTTTATTGGTGTATACATGGAGTGCGTCTGGAATGAGGGTGTGTGCCCCCTGGGTGATCGGGTTATGTCACTCAGGCCAGAGCCCACCAGCATGGCTGGGATGCCATGGGGCAGCATGGGAGGTGCAGAAGACCACAGGTTCTTTCAAGGTGTGCCAAGTGTATTTGTGTACCCATGCAGCGGATCAGCATTGAGTGTGCATGAATGTAAATGGGGTGTTTTTGTGCACCCGGTTCAGCAGGTTACATCACTCAGGCCAGAGCCCACCCGTACTTCTCAGCTGGGATGGCACAGAGAAGCAGAGGTGGCACAGTTAACCACCAGGCATTTTCAAGGGGTCCCAAGTTTACTTGTGTAAGCACACAGTGGGTCAGCATTGAGTGTGCTTGAATGAAGGGATGGTGCCCCTGGGTGAGGAGGTTATGCCACTCAGGTTAGAGCCCACTTGTAATCGTCAGCTGGGATGGCACAGTCCACCAACAGAGTCCTTCACGGGGTGCCAGGTATATTTGTATGATCATGCAGTGGGTAAGCATTGAATGTGTTTGAATGTAGTGTATATGTGCTAATGGGGTGCAAATGTGTGAAGGGGGTTATGCCACTCAGGCGGTCAGCTGGAGTGGCACAGAGCAGCAGAGGTGGCACCGTCTACCACCAGTCTCTTTCAAGGGGTGGCAAGTGTATCTGTGTATACAGACAGTAAGTCAGCATTGAGTGTGTTTGAATGAAGGGGTGGTGGCCCTGGGTGAGAAGGTTATGTTACTCATGACAGAGCCCACCCATTACCGGTTGGCTGGGGGGTCATGAAGTAGCGGAGGTGGGCTGGTGGACCACAAGAGTCTCTCAAGTGCATCTGTCTGGTAGCTAAAACACTACCTTCTCGTTTAATCACCACTGGAACAGCAGTAAGAACAGTAACGGTCACAACGGGCACGCACACGGGCATCAGGAAGTACGGCAGTAGTTGGTACAGCAGTGTTCAAAAAGGCACAAACGGCGATTCCCACTTTTCTTGTCCGAGTCCAAATTCTCTCCCGACTCCTGGGTGAGCTAAGAGGGCTCCACTCGGCCCAGTCAGGCACCACCAGCACGTGGGCCATTGGCACTGCCCTTTCTGGAAGAGCATGCCATGCCTGGTGGGGCTGGGAGGTGGCGCGAGGCCTGGTATTTGTTCCTTCCGACTCCCCACTGCTCTCAGTGGAGGTGCGTGTTCAGGTCATACTTCTCGCAGAACTTGTCCGTGAAAGGGATGCACGTGAGGAACTCGCACCATTCACACTTGATGGGGTAGACGTAGAAGAGGACCATCAGGCCGGCGAAGAGCCCCACAAAGACGAGCAGGAAGACGATGATCTGGCAACGCTTGCGGTACAAGTCGAACTGGCCGAAGCTGATGTACGGGAGGAAGGTGAAGGAGAGGAAGAAACCGGAGATGAAACCCGCAATGTGGGCAAAGTTGTCGATCCAGGGCAGCAGGCCAAAGGCAAAGAGGAAGAGTACCACGCAGAAGAGCTTCAGGAATGCCCTCCAGGGCCTTGCCAGGATCTGCCAACTTTGGAAGAGCTCCACAAAGAGGCAAGCCAGGATGCCAAACTGCGAGCCAGCTGGACCCACCTGCCAACGTGGACAGAGAGAGAGAGAGAAAGAGAGAAAGAGAGTGAGATGATCAGTGGGCAATCCTATGCAGCCAATACTACCATCTTCATCTCATCAGCAACCCTTCGCTCCACAAAGGCACCCTCAGACCACAGGGGCTTCAGTTATGGGTACACATTCCACATAAACGGATCAACTGATTCACGGTGCCAACTTAGCTGCCCCAAATACCAATTTTGACTGAGCGGATGAATCTCAATGTTTGCCAGCAGCTCAGAATTTCACATAAGCAGCACCAACGTGTAAAAGCTGGTGATATACCAGTCATAGTGTGTGAACATCCTTTTGGCACATGCCAGGGTGCATAATGCCAACTGAGCATCAACTACATGCCACAGCATACCCAAGCACTGCTTCTAAACCAATGAGTGCCCCTCAATGCCTCCAAATGGTTCACACCTAAAGCTGGCAAAGGTCCACAGACTGCCAATCCAGCAGAGCAGTTTTGGGATGAAGAGGAATGGAAACATCTGCAGGACCCTCGTGAGGCTGTCGAGTCCCCCCAGGAAAGCACCCTGCTGAATCCATAAGGCAGCAGCAGCAGAAAAACAGGGGCCGTCCTGAATCCCGACCTGGCACTGGGCAGGCAGACCTGATGAAGAGGAGGAGGAGTCCAAGATGACAGGAGACTTCACCATCTGGTCTTCTTTTCTATGCATTTCCTTCTGTGGAGTTTGCAGGGTCTCCCCGGGTCTCCCTGGTCTTTCCTCAGGGATCTCCTTGTCTGCCACTCACATCCCAAACACATGGTTTTGAGCTCCACGGGCAATGCCAAATAAGTCAAATGTGATTGTGCCCTGCGATTGCCCGCTGTCCCAGAGCTGATTCCTGCCTTGTGCCTGAAGCAGCCCGGTTGGGTCCCATCTCAGCAGGACCCTAAACTGGATAAGCTGCATATAAAATCAAGTGATGGACCTCACAGGCGTCCATATCTCATCTTATTATCAGTATTATAATATTATTAATAGTATTATACTGACCCCTATCCAACCAGGTGCAGGGGGGATTCCGCACCCTCCTAAATCTCTACCAGCCCACCTTTCTGGCGGCGATTCTTTATGGCTAACATGTGGCGGTGCAGTACCTCAGCTCTATAGGGCAGGAAGATGGCACTGGCCAGGTTTCCAGCAATGCCACTGGCAATGTAGATGATGGAGATGCGGAGCCAGCCTGCCAGCTTCTCCAGGTCCCTCAGGATGGTCATCTGGAAGCACATGGACACCAGGCAGTGCAAAATCCTAAAACAAGAAGGACAAAAGCCATCATAAGCATCAAGTGCCCTTCAGGTACAGCGTTGATCAACCAATCAATCATGCCAGTATTCACACAATCAACCAATCAATTCATCATTCAACTGAATAATCGACCCATCCATTAGCGCATTAACCAGCTAATTAACTAATCAGGCAATAGATTGGCTAACCAATTAAGAAACAAACAAATTAGCCAATCAACCAATCAGTTAACCAATCAACCAATCAATCCCCTGCTCTTTATTTGGGTTTATGTCGACTCTCTCGACCCGCATGGGCGTTACCTTTGGGCCACATCCGAGCAGGCCAGCCTATCAGGGGGCAACTGGTGGCATACAGCAGGGGTCCAGACTGGCAGGTGTACCCACTGCTGCACCCACCCACCTTATGTTTTTACCTGGCATTAGTCCGGTGGAGCATCAGTGCCCGCTTCTGGTTTTTGACCCCTAAAAGCTGATTAGTGAGACAAGAGGGAGTACCGGAGTGGCACTCACACCCACCAAAGGGTGTCTTACGGCTTGATGGAGATTAAATTCTATAAAGATAAAGAGACTTAGCCGCACGAGGAATTAGACCCCTTTAGGTACACGTGTGCCGGCGGCATGTGCCACTCGCTGCCACGGGCCTCCTGGCTCTAATTTTAAGCTGCCCTACAATTGATTAGCATGCCAAATTCCCAGGTTTATCGACCGCAGCCAAGAGGATCCAGGATTCGCCCCGAGACTCCCAGATCTGTGCTGGGCACCTGGATACTCCGTGCTGTGCCCACCATCCTGCCCAGCTTTATCTGACTGACACTCTCTGGCAAGGTCAACAGTCATGATGTGAACGTACCCAGCGTGAAGGAAGAGGGAGAGCCAGAGCCTGTAAAACTGATCGGGCACCTCGGGGTTCAGGAATGGCAGAAGACCACAGACGTCATCCATACAGTGCACCTGCGGGCGAAAAGGCACAGGGTGAGACCCCACCCCACTTCACCAAGCCCACAGAATATGAGCTCCTCAAGCCCACCCTGGCCGTTCAGCCACCTAAACTCACCCAGCTTAACTAAAACATTTAGCCCATTCAGCTCTTCCTCTTTTAAGCCCCCCACCCAAAAAAGGAACCATAGGAGAAGAACTCCCCCCAAAACAACCAAACCTGCTTAATCTGCATAACTTTTTCTCTCACAGCGTTCCTTCCTAAAAATCAGAAGACCCCCTCCCTGCATGGCCCCCAACTTACCCCACACAGCCTTCCCACCTCTCTCAGTCTACCCATACCTCAATGGCCACTTAGCCATCAATGCCCTGGCAGCCCATCCAGCCATGATGCCCACCCCATCTAAATAAAGCACTGAGACCACCACACTGTCCTAGCCAAGCTCTTGCAACATTCCTGCCCCACCCAAGTCAGAGCCTAGCCAGGCGATCCAGAGCACACAGACCACCCAGGCTACCCAGCCAAACTAGGCTACCCATTACAACTAGCCCACCCGGTCACCCACCCTAGCCACTCAGCTACCCAAACGCACCCAGTCCAAATCATTCAGTCTACCTAGCCTTGAAAATCTACCCAGCCCACCCAGTTAACCTTGTTATACAATACACCCAGTCTTCCCAGTGCAGCAGTTTCCCACTCACTCAGTCCTACCTGAACACCCAGTCCAGCTAGCCCACCCGACCATTCAGGTAAATCAGCTGTCCAAACACCAGCCCATGCAGTCCCACCAGGTCACTTAGTTTACTATCACAGCCCTTTTAAGGCCTTCAGACCCACAAAGTTTATTCAGTTCACTTGGACCACCCAGACCAGCTTAGCTGGCCTCTGTACCCCTAGACCCCCCCCATAACTAACCCTATCACCTAGTTTACCCATCCCACCACCCAGTTCAACTAGCCACCCAAGGCTGGAAAACACTTCCCGCTAAGCCGGTGAAACCCAGACTACTCGGCCCACCTAGCTGACATAGCCCACCAAAGCTATCTTAGTCAGACCATCTTCTCAAAGTTGCTCCCCCAGTGTGTGGGATTCTTCCTCTCTCAAGTCTTCCCATCCCTCCAAATCTCCTGATTAAACAGAATTGTAACCCAGACCACCCATCCAGCCCATCTCACCCACTTCATCCAGCCCAGTTGGCCCACAATGTCCCAGGTTCCTCACAAGATCCAGCCACACCCCCATTCCATGTGGTCTTACCAATCTCAGCCCTTCTATAGCCAGGCCAGACAGAACTTTGCCCATTCAGCCCTCACCCAGCTGTCTCGACCATCCAAGATCACTGAACCCACTTAGCACTGCCAGCCTAACCAGCAACCCCTGGATATGCTGACAAACCCAAATGCCAAACACATAAAAATCCCTGCAGGTAGGCAACAAAATGGCATTGGCCTGCTCTGCCCCCTGCTGTCATATGGTGGAATCACAGTGGACACTCATAACAGGTGACAGTCACAGATTAACAAATAGACCTGAACTCAAACTGTCATCCGGCTCTCTTCATTAACCCAATCAGTGAATGCCCAAGTCCACACCGTCCCCATAATATACCCCACTTTACTCAGACCATCCGACTTGCCCATCCATTCTACGCCACTCTCTCAAATGACCATATCTATCAGGACCAATATATCCTAGTCTATGGAGCCATTGCAGTACCCCCACCCACTTCACCCCATAACCTGGCATGCCCATTCCACCCATGTCACTTATTTTTATGTCTAATCCTAAGGATGGTGACATTTTTTCAGCATTGTGTCCCCGTCACTGCACTAAGGGGTCATTGTGATCCACACACAGAGCACAGGGTAGGCACCCCCTGCTGGCCTCACCAACACCTCTGCCAGCAGCAACCCAAGTATATCCAAGATGGTCTCCCATCCAAGTGCTGGCCATTTTTGTGCCAGGACACTCGCCACACATGAACTCTTAGATGGTGAAGTGGTGAGAGAGACAGGGATGATTAGGGGGACAAAATGACTCGGCAGTGGTGGGCAACTTAACCTGGACATCAGGATACCCCCTACAAAGGATGCCCAGGGAGGTCTTTAATGACCACAGAGAGTCAGATCCTCAGTTTTATGTTTCATCTGAAGGACGGTGCCATTTTTACACCAAAGTGTCCCCGTCACTGCACCACAGGGGGGCATTGGGGTCCATATTCAAACCAGAAGGTAGGCGCCCCCTGCTGGCCTCACCAACACCTCTTCCAGTAGCTACCCAAGTTTTTCCCAGATGGTCTTCCATCCAAGTGCTGGCCAGGCCTGAACGTGCTGAGCTTCAGGTGGGTGACCTCTTCTGAAGTCCCTGCAGCCCACTTTATTAACCCATTCAGTGGCTGCCCAAGTCCTCCACCCTTACATATACCCCACTTTATTCAGACCACCCATCCCACCCTGATCAGCTTGTTCTAATGACTTTTCTAACCAGCCACATCTATCCAGACCCTGAAATCCTAGTCCACAGAGGCAGTTCAACAACCCCCTCCCACCCCAACAGAGCTTGACCATTCCATCCAGACCACCAAGGTCCAGAGCTGTCCCAGCCATCCTAACTCACTGTGCTCCACTCTTAAGATCCAAGCCTACCGAGGACCCACCTACCTCACCAGCTTAGTCAGTGTGCCCAGCCCATCATGACCACTCAGTCATCTAAACACCACCCAAATTAATTAACCTGCCAAGGTGCCCCCTGCCCAACAGTCATGATTAACCCCGCCATATCCAGACCATCTAGGTCCACCCAGGTCTACTGAAACCCACCTAAAGACCAATCATCTAAAAAAAAAAAATCCCCCAGGCAGACCAACAAAGTTAAATTGTGCAGCCCTGCCCCCTGCTGCTGAGAGATGGCATCTCAGTGGGCACTCATGACAGGTGACAGTCACACGACAGCGTGCAATGTGGGTCAAGGCGACGGGCTGGGAATCCTGTGAGCAATCAGCAGAAGTGAGGGGATTAGACACTCAGCTGCCTGCACACGGCTCCACGTCTGACATGAGAGTGACATGGGGGGTGTTTGGGCTCAGTGAACAGAGGTCGGCATTACAGAACTAAGTTTATGCCCGGGTTAATCGTGGCACACTCACCTGTGAGCAGAGGGTTGCCTCCTCATGAAAATACCCCTTCATGAACTCGCAGTACTCTCTGGATGTGATTTCACAGCTGGAGAGCAAAAAAAAAATACAATTTGTGAGTGGTCCGACACCTGGTCAGGTTGGGGGGACAGACACATGAGGCACGCTGATCAAGACAGGTAAAGGGGGTGAAGAGAAGTGGCAACAGAACGCCACTCCATGCCACTCCTCACAGCAGCATAGCAGCTGGGCTACAAATCCCACTAGACTGGCATGTGCCCACCCCGCGGTGCCTTGCAGGCTCTCTCACCTCCCTTTGGTTCCGATGCAGCAGGGTCGGCCCGTGATGACACAGTCCATGTGTGGCAGGTTGGTGTGGTTCCCGGCACTGTTCCTTGTGCAGATCTGAAATACACAGCAGACCTCCGAGCTCAGCGCTGCCAGCCAGGGTACTGCCTAAAGCAGTCTAGGCGGGCACCATTAACATTGGCACTACTTACAGGCCACTGGGTGATGTCATCAGGCCATTCGTGGGGTGAAACGGACGCCGGTTCATCACAAAACCTAAAATATGGAAAAGGAGGGTCAAGTCAATCCCAGTGCCCAGCAAGGGGACCTAAGAGAGCCTTCAGATAATTAAGAGGGCATCTGCCAGGCCTGCTATGGCCAGATGGTGAGACACTGAGAAGATCACAGGCTGTTTACACTGAAATACTGGAGGGTGTCCAGATGGGACCACTCGGGGTCTCGCTTTTAGCCAGAGGTGCCTACTGCAGAATCTCCATTACATGCCCAGATATTATAACTGGGAGTCCCGTTTCTGTCCCTCATTGGGGAGTCAGGCACAATTTCCATGTGAGGCACCTTGCTGTCCAAATTCTGTTCATAGTGAAACACTTGGGGGGTCCAGACCCCTGTCCCAAATGAAGCATGTGAGGATCTCAATGAAGTCCAAAAACCAATTAACAGAGAGTCCTGTCCCTGTGTCTAGTATTAGGACAGACACAAGCCCCCAGGGGGGCACTCTGGAGTCCACATTCTTTTCACAATGGAGCACTCCCAAATTAAACAATGGAATATCTAAATTATATCCCAAAATGAAACGCTGGGAATTCCAGTTCCTGTGTCTAGTGAGTCACTGGGAAGGCAGGCACCAGGACCTGGTGAGACAATGGCGAGTCCAAATCCTATTCCCACTGAATGAACATCCTCAGATGTAATAATGGAGAGTCAGCTTCCTGTGTCCAGTCAGTGGGACACCCTGGAGTCCAAATCCTATTCTGAGTGAGACACTGAGGAGTCTGCAGTGAGACCCTGGGTGGTCCAGCTCTTGTCCTAAATGAAATACCGGAAAGTCCGAATGATGTCCTGAATCACACACAGGGGAGTCCTGGGAGTCCTATGTCTAGTTCTTACAACAGCAAATCCAAATCCTGTCCACAGGGAGACACTGGGAGACCTGAAACATCTGACACATTCCCAAAGCCGACTAATGGAGAGACCCCCCAGGGGGTCCAGTTTCATAAGAAGACAAAGGGGAAGCCCTCTGTCCTCCCAGGTGGTCACACGGACTACCTGACCCCCCTTAATTTACCAACCTGGGATCCTGGTGACAGACTGACCCTGACTGCCTTGGATTGCTGCTCAGAGGAGGGGTACTGGGGTGGTCCGGCCATCTGACCCATACTGCAAGTGTGGCCTGTGAGAGAAAAGAAGACAAACGAGAACAAATCAAACCAGGAAATGCCATCCGGAAAGGCTGGGAATGGGAAACGGGAATTCCATGGACGGATTAAGACGAGAGGAGCCCAGGTTGGCCTTCTCTTCCCGGAACGTGAACCCCAAATCTCAAAGAGCAAAGCATGAAGCACAGTGACTGCTCAGCTCTGAGAAGACATTGCTATAAAACACCCCAGTTAACACTAATGGTCTGCGTGAGATGCCCCATCTCCACCCAAAAGAGGTCTCCTTACAGAACACTCCTTCTCGGATGTCTGCACGCAACCGGAGCGGTCGTTCCGCACACAGCAAGCCGACTTCTTCTCCATTTCCTTCTTCTGCTGGATTAATCTGTGGACCTGCTGGTCTTGACGCATACAGGGAGAGAACTTTGCACCAAGATGGATGAGCGCCTCCTGTTGGAGAAGAAAAAAAACAAACTTTGTGATTCATCCTATATAATTTTAACACCTGAGGAAATAAAGGGCCACTTGTAGTGTGAAGTTCATGGTCGGCCCAGATGTGTGCTGTCGTCTTTATCGTCCCTGTCATCTGATGCTGTGCCCCTTTGTCTGTTGTGGGGTTTGTACTGCGGTCACAACTCTGTGAGAGACACGTAAATAAGACCCTCCCTGTACTGTGCGCATAGAAACTGAACTGCGACCCAGCCCTCCTAATTAATTAACCCAGTCAGCAAGTGTCCAAGTCCACAAACGTCCTCAGACATATTCCATCCTGCCCACCATTCTAAACCCCACTCCCAAACCATCCCATCTAACCAGCCCAGGCCACCCCTAGTCCCATTCAAACGTCCCAGCTTGTCCATTCTGCCCAGTCCGTCCAGCTCACCAAGTCCACTAACAACTCCCAGGTTTACTGACATCGACCTTGATGCCAATCATGAAAAAAAGCTGCAGGATGGCACCAAAATGGCCGCCCCTCTGCTGCCAGGAGATGGCATCACAGTTTACACTTGGGCCTCTTAGCCAGCTTTAAGGCTAAAAATTGAATGCCCCCTTGTAATCCTGTTACTTACAGAGCTTGGACCGATCCAGAAGTTTTCCTGCTGTACATACTTCACATTTTCATAGACCCCTTTGTTTCTTAAGACCTAGAAGGCACAATTAACACGTCGAGATGATCAACCCAAAATGGCTTTGGAACAACTTCTTGTTATTGAAGGCCAGGGGTTTTATGGTTTCCCCTCTCCCTTTTCTGAGCCTTTACTTCATTTCAGCCCCTGACGCCTGCTTCTCAAGTTTGGGGCCAGGCTTACCTGAGCTGTAGGCCTCAGATGAAGTCTTGAGGCCTAGTTTTTGAATTAAAGCCTGTTGTTTGAATTTAGAAAAAAAAATAACCAGCATATCATAATAATCAATATCATAAAACTCATAGTTCACGGTTTAATTGAAGTGTCTAACTTTATTGATACCCTTGAAGTCCTAGATCAGGTCGTCACATTGCTCAAGGCTAAAGAGGCTGAATGAAGCCCCTCAGGTCAGGTCCTTCAGCCCACGTGCACCTTTGGTTGCTCTTCTCTGCTCTTTTTTCACAGTTGCATTTTTTTGACTATTGTTATGATCTGCTGGGTTCTCAAAAGCTCAAAGCCTTAGGCTTCAATTTTTTGAAGGAGGCCGAGCCTCTCCAAAAGTGTCCTACCAGAAAGATGAACTTGACCCCAAACTCTACAAGCAGGCTTCACGGACTGCACGTTCAAAAATCCAGAAATGGGAGAGAGGGAAACCATAAAAACCTCTGGCCCACAGTAACGACACAAAAAACGGAAACAAAGGCAAATCCAAATCCATGGAGGACAACAACAAGGTGAAAGCAGCCCATGAATGAACTGCTGATTCTTTAAAATTACTGGGGGCAGGCCCAGCTAAAGTATCAGGTGGTCATACCCCCACAGGTACAACACATAGTACATGAGGCACATAAGAAAAGAAACAAGTAATAACAGAACAATAACTTAACAAAACTATTCATTGAAGCTAAAATATCATTAACAACAATAGGTTAAAAGGGTTAAATTAAATGAAACCCCCTCAGTACGGCAACAGCCACACCGATCCACAGGGGTCTTTATCACTAGTGCCCCTACAGGCAGACAGGATTAATAGAAACTTGAATTTGAACTCGTCGGGTCCTGATGTGTTAAGCCACAGGGGGGCATTTACATTTTCACATCATTGTTAATCCAGCAATCTCTCCTAGCAAGCTGAGAAGCTTGACTTGAATTAAAAATCTGTCAGTTTACAGAGTCAAGCACCTCATGCTGAGTGAAGCCCACCGGCTTATCCCTAGCACCCCTACAGGCAGAGAGGTCTTAATGGAATCTTGAGCTTCAAATAATTATTTCCTGATATGTTAAGACATGGGGGCATTTATTTTTTCACATCACTGTTAATCTAGCAATGACTCACTAGCAAGGTGAGAAACCTAATTTGAGGTCAAAGATCTGTCAACTTACAGAGTCCACCGCCTCATGCTGAGAGAAGCCCACCATCTTATCACTAGCGCCCCCGCAGGCAGAGAGGATTAATGGAATGCTGAAATTGAACTAATGAGGTCCTGCTATGTTAAGCCACTGGGGGCATTTACTTATTCACACCGCTCTTAATCCAGCAATGACTCACTAGCAAGGTGAGAAACCTAATTTGAGGTCAAAGATTTGTCAACTTACAGAGTCCACCGTCTCATGCTGAGAGAAGCCCACCGGCGCTATCCCGTAGATGCACACCGCCAGGATGGTGATGACCAAGTGGACAAATGTGATCCAATACGTGAAAAAAGGCCTGAAAAAGCAAAAAAAAAAAGAAGGTGAAGTTAGAAAGTTAGAGTTGCTTGGAAATGTGACCTTCGTTTGAGGAGATTGACTACCAGAATATCAACAGAAGTCTTCCATTATTTGCCACAGTGCTGTGAAAAAGTATTTGCCCCTTCATGAGATCCTTTTATTCTTTGTATATTTGTCACAATAAATGGCTTCAGGGCCTCTCCAGCTTCAGCTAAGGTCCGTGACTCCACAATTAGAAGGGAGGGCAGCACTACAAACCAAGTGGAACATCGGTGCTCGTCTCACCTTTCCAAAGAAACACCAGGAAAGACCCCCAAACCTTTTGCTATAATGAGAGATGAGGTAAAAGTAGAACTCTTTGAAAGAGATGGGGTCCACTATGCCTTGTGTGGTCAAAGGGAAGAATATGAGACCTACAATAAGACATGGCAGTGCTGGTGTGATGGTGTAAGGATGCCATGAATGACAAGCCATTGTTGAAGAAGCCATGAATTGTGACATGAGGTTGGAGAACGTCCTGTCATCGGTCAGTGACCTGAAGCTGACGCCTCGTTGGAGGACTAGGTGTCAAAACACAAAAGCAAGCAGACGACATAAGAAATAAGATTAAAGTTTTTGGAGTGGTCCAGCTAAAGTTTTGACTTTAGAACATTAGAACATTCTGGATGAGAAGAGACCATTTAGCCCACCAAAGCTCGCCTGTCCTATCCAGTTCATTCTTCTAAAATAACATCAAGTTGAGTCTTGAGGGTCCGTAAAGTCCTCCTGTCCACCACACTGCTTGGTCTCTTATTCCATGTGTCTGTGGTTCTCTGTGTAAAGAAAGACTTCCTAAATTCACCCTTACCAAGTTTCCAATGGCGTCCCCGTGTTCTTGACAAACTCATTTTCAGTCACCATCTCGACCCACTGGACTGATGCCCTTCATGATTTTGCACACGTCACTCAGGTGTCCTCTTAATCTTCTGCAAAGGCGCAGCTCTTTTAATCTTTCCTCATAACTTATCTCTTGTAGTCCTGCAATCGGCCTCGTCGCTCTTCTCTGGACTTTCTCCAGTGCTGCTGTGTCTTTATGGAGAGCAAAATGTCACCCAGTACTCCAGATGAGGCCTCACCAGTGTGTTATAAAGCCTGAGCAGAAACTCCTGTGACTTGTACTCTACACACCAAGGCGCTATATAACCTGACCTGACGTTAGCCTTCTCAATGGCCTCTGAACACTGTCTGCCAGTTGATACTGTTGACTCCATTACGACTCCTTAGTCCTTCTCAAGTGTACTTTTGATTTTCAGACCCCCACATTGTGTATTCAAACCTAACAAGACCCAAACCTCAAGCAAGCATTAGGCTCAGCTCTTTTAATCTTTCCTCATAACTCATCTCTTGTAGTCCTGCAATCGGCCTTGTCGCTCTTCTCTGGACTTTCTCCAGTGCTGCTGTGTCTTTATGGAGACCAAAATGTCACCCAGGACTCCAGCTGAGGCCTCACTAGTGCCTTATAAAGCTTCAGCATCACCTCCTGTGACTTGTACTCCTCACATCAAGGCGCTATATACCCTGACTTTCTAGTTAGCCTTCTTCATGGCTTCTGAATCATGTCTGCCAGTTGATAGTATGGAGTTCACCGTGACTCCTAAGTCCTCCTCATAAGGTGGACCTTCGATTTTCAGAGCTCCTATTGTGTATCCAAACCTCACATTTTGACTTCCTATGTGTAATACTTCACATTGACTGCCACAAATCGGCCCAAGGTGGTCAACTGTCCAAGTCCTTCCGTTACGATTTAACAAATTCCAAATTATCTGCCAATCCACCTATCTGCCTATTGCATCGTCTGCAAACTTCACCAGCTTGTTCTTTATATTGCTATCCAAATCATTTCTATATATTATAGCAAGCAGCCCCAGCACTGCACCCTGGTGGTCACCACTCTTAACTTCAACCCAATTCTGATGAGGTTCCTTACACCATCACCCTCTGCTTCCTGTGTCTGAGCCAATTCTGCCCCACTATACACACCATACCCTGAATGTCCACGTCTTTTAGTTTGATGCCCACCCTCTCATGTGGCACCTTGTCAAATGCTTTCTGAAAGTCCAGATAAATAACATTATAAGCTCCATTCTGGTCATATCCTTTTGTTGCTTCCTCATAGAATTCCAGTGTGTTAGTAAAACATGACCTTCCTCTTCTGAACTCATGCTGACTTGTTTAACTGACTTGAACCGAAAAGAAATGCCATGCAAAGACCTGAAGGGTGGCAAACCTGCCAGCTTGTCCTGAATGCAGGCAGATCTGAAAAGATGAGGAGGTGAAAATTCACCAGCACTGGTTTCAAATTCTAGAAAGAGCTTAGTTGTGATTATTGCTGTTACTAAAGGTGCTGGTAAAGGGGGCAAAGACTTTTTCACATGGGTGGTAAAGGGTGTCAGTTAACTTTGTTCCTTCAATATGAAAGTGATCATTTAAAACTGCACTCAGGTTCCATCCATCCATCCATTTTCTAAACTTTCTCAGCCTGATCAGGGCCATAAGGAAACTGGAGCCTATCCCAGAAAGCACTGGGCATAAGGCAAGAACAAAACCTGGATGAGGCACCAGTCCATCACGGGACACACATATACAGACAGTAGGGCCAGTTTGGCATCGCCAGTCTACCCAATCGGCATGTCTTTGGATGGTGGGAGGAAACCAGAGAACTTGGGTTAAACCCCCACAGACACAGGAAGACCACACAAGGAAGGGAGGACCTGAGACATGAACCCCCAGACTCCCTGGTGCTACCATTGAACCACCATGCCACCCAATCAGGTTCCAATCCTCCAATATTGCATTTCATTTTAAAGGTCTGAGGCCACTCATTGAGGAACACATGCAAAACCAGGGGCTTTCCAGAAGGGGGCAAATACTTTTTAACAGCACTGTGACAACAAAGAAAATATAAACCTATGGAGATACGGGGGGTGTTCAATAATTGATCTACCAGAGTAGGAAAGAAAGTTGAGTCCAGTCCGGGGATGCTGTGACGGGGGTCTCAGGGTTACTCCTGCCCAGTTGTGGCACAGTGCCAGTCTGACATTTCAAGAGACAGGAGATCAGGAGAGTCCTGTAAGTAAATGCTAGATAAGTAGCAACGTTCAGTGATGGAATTTCTCACAAAAGGGAAAAAGCAAAAGGAGATTGGCACTTTATGGTGAGTCTATCCCCATCATCCTCTGGCGCAAGCAGGGTCAGTGGGGCCCATTGAGAGAGTCAATTGAAGAGGACCCTCGCACTGGACGGCTCCACAGAAGCGTGCAAGAAAGTCGAGGATTTCATTTTGTCAGACAGACGAATTCAACTTTCCAGAACAGCTGAAGAAACGGGGATCTTTGGGAAATAATCCATGAAAAAAGGTGGGCACGTCGACGGTCCGTGCAAGATGGCTTCCAAGAATGAGACGGCCATGAGGCTTCAGTGCTGCCAGGGGAACTGTGGAGAAGGTCCGTGAAGACCACCAAGTCCCAAAAATAAGTTCAAATCTGCAAGCAAAGTTGTGGCTTTCTTCTGGGATACCGAAGGACTTTCGCTTCTGGAGTTCAGGCCACACAAGACCACCGTAACCGGTTATGGAGAGTTACGCCAACACGATGATCCGGGAGTCAATCAAGGAGAAAAGACGAGGAGAACTCACAGCAGGCGTGTACCTCTTTTTTATCACAAGGCGCCCACTGCTTCACTTGTCGCGCCAATCACAGAAGGTGGGCTCCAGCAGCTGGACCACCCTCCCCCAACAGTCCTGATCTGGCGCCCTCAGATTATTCCCCGTTCCGAGTTTTGAAGAAAGCTCTCCGTGGACGGCAGGTTTTCGAGTGAAGACGTCAGGGTGGCTGTGAAGATTATTTTTGTCCAGAGGGGTTAAAGTCATTGCAGGAAAAGTGGATGAAGTGTAATGGAGCTATTGGGGGTGTGGGGGCACCATATTGAAAAATAAAACAAACCAACCAATTCATTCACTTCAGGATAGGTGGGCACTGGAAATGTTGGGAACACTGAGCAGTGGTGTCTGTGGCCATTTTGGGACCCTGAGTCTGATATCTACTAAGGGACTGGGGCCATCTTCACCCCCGCTCTCTGGGTGACACCCACCACAGGTAGACACTTAGCTCCCTTACGCTAGAAAACAGTCCTGCACAAATTATAGGGTGGCAGGGTCTGGGGGGGATACCAGTCCAAAGTAGGACCCACTCATGCCCACCCATGGTGACTTGACTGGCAGAGAAGGAAACACTGCCAGAGACTGAGAAGAAGTCCAACGAGAAGGGCATCCCTGTCGAGGAGCTGAACTCGAATACTATGGGGGTACCCACTGCCCCACTAGGCACCCCCCACCTCCCTCTGTGCCTTCCCTGCTTTAACAAGAATGTCTGGACACAGTCAGACAAAGGGTGTCGTCACCATCCACAAGCAGTCATGCCCTCCAAGCCCAGGGCCATCTTAACATGTGGGCACAATGGGCACAATGGGGGCACCAGGAGAATAGGGGCCCATAATGTTTCAGATGCCTATGTATGTTTCTGTTTTGCTCTCAAAACAGGGGTCCCAGTACACTACTTTGCCCGGGGGTCTATGATGCTGGTAAGACTGCCTTGGTCAAGCCCCTCAGTAATGTCCGGCTCACCTGTGGTCATCCATGTCCTCGATTTGCCTCTTGATGTGACTGTCGATCCGCTTCCGGTAGGTTCGGTTTGTCAGCTTGCCCACCATGCCCAGCCCATATGGCCTCTTTTCTTTCGCAAAAAGCTTCTTGACCGGCACTGCGATCCTCTGTCCACGTCGCTGGCCACTCATGCTGACCACCTCTTGCTGCAAACGCACTTTCGGCTGCACCCCTGCTCCTTCTTTTGACTTGCGCCAGCCTCGCTCCAAAGGTCTAAAATTACAAAAAAAAGAATGGCACCAAACAGATAATCAGACGCCGCTCCTCCTGCACTTCAGGGAGTGCTGTGCCTGAAGCTCATGAGAAGGTGTGCGCCAACTTCTGCACTTCATGGCACTGAAACTTTAATATTGCGTAAAGACGTGCCACCCAAGGAGATAGCACCTCCAAAGAAACAGCAGACTCACATCATGAGGTGGCTCTTCTCCAGCTCACTCTTGTCCAGGGCGCTGCCGGTGAGTTCCGACCTGTCCAGGAAGTTACTGGCCTCTGCCTCCTTGATGGCCGCCTCTGAAGGGGACTCAAAGACCTCATCGGGGTAGGTGGACATCTCCTCATGGAGCACCCCATCCTAGATGGAAACAAGAGAAGAAGTCAGGATGGGCTCCTGTGCCCATGGGCACCCACTCATCGCTCATCATAGGCTACCACTTAGATAATAATCCAATGATACTGATTGTAATAAAAATTGGCACAGCATATGAGACCATTGAGAAATGCCAGGCAGTTTATTTCTACAAGCAATGCAAAAACAAAAAATCGTTGGCGCACCTCAAATGTTAAACCGGAATATTCCTAACAGAATGGAACTGCCAGATGGACAGAAACCAACTTGTATTAATCAGATTACTAGCTGTGCGGAAGTCAAAGTAATAAACAGAGGCGTCAGTGTGAACTTTTGCAATGCATCATCTGTCGGAATGTATTTTGTGATGCAATACAATGCATTGCATTATCCATTCTAACAGATGGCACACCACAAACGTTTGTCGCAATAAAATGCGTTACACAAATTTTGTGATGAACCACCTGTTGAGATGGCAAACATAATGCATATGTCTCTGTTATATGCCATTTGGTATGGGATTTGTAAAAGCCATGTTAATGTCTGCAATGCAACATTTGTTGGAATGTCAAATGCTGTACATTTTATTTCTACAAATGTTTGCGAGGCATCATCTGTTAGAGTGACAAATGCAATGCAGATGTCTCTGTTATATGCCTTCTGGCATGGCTTTCTCAGAGCTTCATCTTAGTCTAATCCTGATGCTCTTTATATTCAATTAATTATCATTATTATTCATGGTATTCATATTCAAAATCCGCACTAACCCCTACTTTCTCTTCTGTTCTTTTTCCGTAAGTCCACATGACCGTCATCATCAAGTTCTTCCATGAGAACCCTGAATACCATGAGGACTGATTGAGGTCACTTATGTTAGGTAAAATGCCTAGAGGGGGCTGGGTGGTCTCGTGGCCTTGGGACCCCTGCAGATTTTATTTTTCTCTCCAGCCATCTGGAGGTTTTTTTTTGTTTTTTCTGCCCTCCCTGGCCATCAGACCTTACTTTTATTCTGTGTTAATTAGTGTTCCCTTATTTTAATTCTTATTTATTTTGTCTTTTTTCTCTTTCTTCATCATGTAAAGCACTTAGAGCTCATCGTTTGTATGAAAATGTGCTGTAGAAATAAATGCTGTTGTTGTTGTTCTGACATGGGATTTGTAAAAGCCATTTTATTGTCTGTGATGCATCATCTGTTGGAATGAAAACTACAATGCATATGTCTCTGTTATATGCCGTTTGGTATGGGATTTGTAAAAAGCAGTGTTATTGTATGTGATGTGCCATGTGTTGGAATGACAACTGCAATGCACTTCATTACTACAAACTACAACATTTATTTCTATAGCACATTTTCATACACCAGTTCTAACTCAAATTGCTTTGCAAGATGTCAAATTAATAGTTCTAAGAAAAGAAAAAATGAAGTTAAATTAGGCAAGAACAAATAATTAAAAATAAATCAATACAAACTTATATAACATAGATATATATAATAATTAATAGAAAAGTACAGTCCCTATATACAATAAAAAATCTGGCTATTATATAGTGCCTTTCATATCTATCTAGCTGTCTATGTATCTATTTATTATATAGTGCCTTTCATAACGATCTATCTATCTATTTATCATATAGTGCCTTTCATAACGATCTATCTATTTATTATATAGTGCCTTTCATAACGATCTATCTATCTATTTATCATATAGTGCCTTTCATAACGATCTATGTATTCAGCTATCTTTTATATAGTGCCTTTCATATCTATCTATTATATAGTGCTCTTCACATGTATCTATCTATTTATTATATAGTGCCTTTCATGTCTATCTGTCTATAATATCATAATGTTAGTATGTTTGTGACACGCCATCTGTTGGAATGACAGAGACATAACTTCTGGATGGACACACATATAAACAGACACACAATTGCCCTTTCACTGAAGTAGTATTAATGGTGAATATGCTACCTGAATTCTACTAATCACAGTAGACAATTACACCCTATACGAACATATCACTGTGTATCTCTTTGTTTTTTTACATTAAATTCATGGATTTGTTTCTATCTGCTATAATAGGCAGACTGGCTTAGTGGATATGGAGGTAGCCTCCAAGTAACAAAGATGCTGGTTCAACTCCAACTTTGGACTGACCAACTGTAAAACTAGAGGTCCAGTATAATATATCTATACTCTGTGAAGGCGGACTGGCATCCCGACTGGGATGGAGGGTGAATACTTATCCAGCCGGGAGGCCATAATAGAAGGACTATGCAGATGGAGGCATAGCCTGGTCAGGATGGTTTGCAGTTTTCATCCCAGCTGGGGTGAAAAGAAGATGGATGGTCTGGGGCAGATAATGGAAAGTCATTTTATCAAGAGTGATTCATCATCCAGCATGAGAGGCAGCAGTGTTCCTCTGGCTTGGTCACCTGCAGGTTTACCTGAGTCCTGTAATTCAGAAGAGTCGCCCTGTTGGTGTCCTTGGGTGCCCAGGATGGACTTCCTGATTTGGTGCAGCTTCTGTCACACAATGCTGTGGCACTGGAAGTATCTCAGGTCCATGATTAAAGGGGGCCATCTCACCTCAATCACAGAGTCAGAGTTGGGGGGTAGAGAGCAAGAGGAGTGAAAGGAGATGCAGAATACTTATTGAAGAAATAAATACTAGTGCGCTGGACTAAAGTAAACCTGTCAAGGTGTGCTTGTTAAATAAAAATCTCATCTATCTGAACCCAATACTGTGTTTGGTTGAGTTGTGTCTGATGTTCGAGGCTATGGAGTGCCCCCCAGTGGTCACAACAGGTAAAGTGCAAGGGTTATTATTGTCAGCTCACATCTCTTTTCATTTACCCTGTGAAGTCAACATTTAGGACTTACCCGGGCGAAGAAGGAGGTGTCAAGCTCATCAGGAAAGTCAACTGTGTCCTCTTCTATGAAGCTGGCCGGTGTGAAGCTGCGCCGCTGGGCTCTGCGAAGAGTGCTCTCCTTCAGTGACCGACCCTGTAAAAGAAGGAGAGAGCTGATTGGTCAGTCTGAGGCTCAAGCGACTGCTATGGAACTGGAGCTGATTGGTCAGTCTAGACCACTCTGTAACTGAAGATGATTGGTCAGTCCGGAGCTCAAGATACCGATCTGGAACTGGACGCCTGCTGTGGACGATTCTGAAAAATTCAAAGTTCCTCTAACTGAGCACACTCGGTGTTCATTCATTTGAAATATTTGCTTGTCATGCAGCTAAACAGATTAGTTTAAACTGTTCCTTTATTATGATGACAAGGTGTATATTTCGATGGAACCTCGTCACTAATATTTAGTCCAGCTCAGGGTTAATGGAGCTCACTAACTGGTTGGCACTACCTGCCCTGCATGATCAAACCCACTAGTCGCAGACTTCATTTAGATAATCTTAGTGAGACTTTGGGGGAAGTCACAAGGCATATGTGTGACCGTGAGTTGTGTAGTGTGACATCCCCAGTGACTCAGTCGCAGCAGTCCTTCACTTTCCTCAAGACGACAAGCCTGACGAGTACCATGCATAGAGTGCGGCCACAAGGAGTACAGACCTACAGTCGCGTGTTTCACGAATGAAGAATAAAAAAACAAAACAAAAAAACGCGGCAGAGATCGCGGCTCCACCCGCCATGCCTGAAAAGCACGGAATCCGCCAGGCAGCACACGTTTAACGATTGTCGGAAAAAGGGCCACTCTTTGCAAACGGAAAGTCGTACGGCAGAACGCATTCATCTGCAATAGCTAGTCGTGTAAATCGGACATGATCAGGTGACAAGATCAGCTGTCAGACGGGGCAGACTGGCCATTAGGTCATTTGGGCAATGCCCGGTGGGCCGCGGACTCTGGTCTGGTCATGGGCCGACCATTTCATGAAATACATTTTATGCACTGGTATGTTTGACATTAAAATTAATTTTCTAAACTACTAAACATTATCTGCCCGGTTCTGCGATTTCCGTAGTCCTATAATATACCGTATTACGTCATCAAGTTGTTTTAGTTGTCAGTACTCAACGTTGCAGCGAAAAATTTGCTCAAAATTGCCTTTGGCCGATTTCTGTTTCGATACCGCTACATTTCGGTTAGCATATACATTACTGCAATTTATTATATCTCATATCTAGTATTTAAATTATTCGGTACTAATAATTAGTTTAGATTATGTATTATGCATTTCATTGTTCTCTGGTCGTCGGCGTGAGCGATTAATAGTAGTTTTCAGGTGCTATTATTAGTATGATTAAATAAAGTTATAAAGCATAAAATAGGAATTTTTCATATTAAGACGGAACACTTATAGTTGATCGTTAAATTAATGGAACATTTCAATCACGTGAGGTTTTCATTATAACTTATTCCATTGTAAATGAGCAGCTACTAGTGGGTACTGGCACTTGGACATGACACTGACATTTGACATGTACTCTAATAACGTGTAAGCCGTGTTACTACATTTTTATTTTTCAATAAAATTTATTTCTAAGCATGTCCTCAAATTTTAAGTTGTGTCCAAACAACTGTGTACAGATTAAGTTTGGCAACAGTTTAGACAAGAGTGCATATAATAGGCTTATAACGAGAAGCGAGCCGCGTACTCCTCACAAATTGTAAGAAAATGACAATGAATAACGGGCCGAGTGGGTCACCACATCACCTCACTCCCTGAAGCAGGCCCGGGCCGGTTTTGAGACCCAGTCCGCTCCTGCTGTCAGATATGACATCCGCTCCCACCCGAAGATGGGTGACGAGCCGCTCCGCCACGCACAGACTTCGTTTACACGCGACGCCCCTCTGACTGACACGCAGTTGTCTAGTTTGACGTCCCCAGTCAGACCGGTCTGTGACTCGTAATGGCAAAGTGAAGCAAAAATGTGAGTCTAAAGTCGTAAGGATCTGACAATCAGCGGGCCGCTTTGAGGAATACTGATGGCTCGACTGGCACATCTGTCTAATGTCTCGTGACTGAACAGAAAATGGAAAATATCGGGCGGAGACGGCGGCCAAACTCGCTGCAGGTAGCGGAATGGAGTTTGGCTAAACATCAAGATTGAACTCCGCCCACAGTTTCGATTTAACTTCAACGTTAAACTCCGCCCACAGTTTCGATTTGACTTGAACGAATAACTCCGCCCATAATCCACATCCATGCCCGCTGGCATTGACAGCTGTCAGGTAACAGCCATTTGTAAGGGCGGTGACGTCTGGTTACACTACGGATACGGTGAGGCTTGTGGGAGGGTCACCTGACTCAAATAATGACGACTGTCGAGTAAACCGGGTGACATGAACGTGAAGTTGTCATCTGCTGCGTGCAGGTCTTGTCTTCCCTGTTTAGCGTCGAGCTCAGCAGGACCCAAACGCGTGACGGCTACAGAATTAGAGGCGGCTCTTAATGCTTAAACCCCGCCCAGGTTTTGACACGCCCCAGTCCGCAAGCGCCAGGAGGGAAATTCTTGCTACTCTATTGGAAGGTATGTTTGAATTTAGGTCACGTGACTGGCATTGCCCACTAGCTCCCATACTGACTGACTCACTCACCTTGACGAGGGCAGCTGCAGCTCGGAAGCTCATCTTGGCAACCGACTCCCGCTTGCGCCTACGGGGCATGCGGTTAAAACCCGAGCGGGAGCTGGAGAAGGAGCAGAGGGACGCGGCCCCTGGCGTAATGGGGGTGTGCGGGACGCTGTAACCGTCGATCTCCTCCACCATGCGGAAGGCCCGACCTCGTGCCAGGGGGTCGATGATCTGCAAACCGAAGCAGAGATCAGAGGTTAAAATGGGCAACAACAACAACAACACCACGGTGAAGAAAGTGCCAATGTGCCCAGTGGCATCACCCCTCCCCCCCCCCGTACCTTCTGCATGCCGTGCTGCGACGTGGGCACATAGAGCGGTGGCGGCGTTTCGGTGCTGGTCAGTGAGATGTTGTCCTGGCTTGGAAGATCCATCTCGCGAATCACCTGAGGCTTCAGCTTCCCGTACCTCTGGCTGCAGTGCCGGAGACTCTTCCTCTGCCACTTCTGAGTGGCATCTCCATCTTTACTGACCCCAAACCAGTCGGCCGTACCCCTGCCACAAAAACATGAAAGGGGGAGGGGGTTGAATGGGACAGTTTACTGGCGGAAGAAGGTAGAGGCTGGCATTAGACGAACGCCACTCACACGCACAATCGGACAGTCTGATCGCCAGATGGCACCTCGCCAGTCCAGCAATTGGGCTGCTCACTAAATTAACATTTAACATCCAATCAATCTGCCAGGGGTGGATCAATATGCCCATTCGACCTGTCAGTCTGCTCATCTGTTAACATTTCATTGGCCAGCAGACACGTTAAAGTAAAACAAATGCCAAGCTGGCTGGTGAGAAGTTTCCAAGTCAGATGCATCCTAATCAGGGCACCAGTGTGCCAATCAGTGCATTTGCTAATTCACTTAAAGTCCCAAAGATGGCACCAACTAACAAGTGCCGTGTGCCCATGAAGTACCACCTTGATGGATACAAAACTAATCAGCTAATCAATCACATCACAAATCAGTGACATAGTGGGCCTCTATCCTGTCAGTGGGCTTATCAGGTGCCAACACGGTCAATCAGTTGCCCAGTTTAAGTCAGCAGAATCCCATCCATCTGCTCAAGTTGCTGGCAGTGTCGGGTACAAGGAAAGAACCAGCTGTGGACCAGGGTGCCAGTCTGACCCTGGGCACACTCAAATGTACAAACCCAAGCTCACCTCTGAGAGCAGACTCTGGGCTAACCACTGTGCCACCAGGCTGTTCTTCTGTCATCCATTAAGACAAATGCAGAGGTTGGACGGTTAGTTTAGTCAATTGGGATCAATAAATGAAGCAATTAAAACAAAGGAATCCTTCTGACTTGCTGGTCAGCCTGCCAACACCTTGCCATGCATTCTCAGCTCCGCTTTGTTCAGTTCAGACCAGATGTTGGTACCAGGCATGAAGCCACTCACCCTGGACAGAATGAGGTGCCAACGCATGTCACACAACTGAGCAAACATTCAGCGTCATTCAGTTTGTCTGATGTTAAGTCATCAATAGGATCTCCTTAAAGAGCGAGGCCACTGCCAGTCAAAGCGCTTGGCACACACTGGGCCAACCAACACGTACCAGTGAAGCCCAGTGTCCCACCAATAAACGACCAATGAGCAATTTCTTCACACAGAGACCACCGTGACCTCCACTCCCACCAAACTGCGCAGCCAGGCCTAAAGGTGGTCACTCCTGACCAGTCGTCTTCCCGCAGCTCCTTGGTATTAAAAAAAAAACAAAAAATCCGAGGCGGGCGTCTGAAATTCAAGTGGTGTATGGTAAATAAAGCAGTGGGGGTGGAGCACGTGACCAAACAGAGTGACACAAACAAGGGGGGGGGGCACCGACAGGCAGTGGGGGACTACAGCTGCTTAGGGTCTGAAGCCAACCAGGCACCTCGGCCTCACCCTGCTAACATTTCCTGAAGCCCCCCAGCCGGCTTTATGTATTAGTTGGGCTAACACAATGGTGGGTAAAGCCAAGAAATTGAAGACCCCCTTATTCAGGAAAAATGATGTGGTGGGGGTCTTCACTGGAGATACGCCAGTGCACATCTATACAACATGGTAGGGGGTCTTCACTGGACATACGCTAGTGCACATCTATATGATATGGTAGGGGGTCTTCACTGGACATACGCTAGTGCACATCTATACGATATGGTGGGGGGTCTTCACTGGACATACGCTAGTGCACATCTATACGATACGGTGGGGGGGCTCACTGGAGATACGCCAGTGCACATCTATATGATGTGGTGGGGGGTCTTCACTGGAGATACGCCACTGCACATCTATACGATATGGTGGGGGGGCTCACTAGCGGCAGTACTAGTAGTATCGAAAGGCCAAAAAAGAAAAGAAAATCCAAGGAGAGGAAAAACACAAAACCACAAGGAGGGAGAGCAGCAGCGCCAAGGAAGACACAGGATAGATGGCCTGAGCCCCCCCATGCCTCAGCCACCCCCAACCACTGCCAGATGAGTCACAGCTTTGTGTTTACTGGTGTAGCAGATGGAAGG
This sequence comes from Polypterus senegalus, assembly GCF_016835505.1. Classification (NCBI taxonomy): domain Eukaryota; kingdom Metazoa; phylum Chordata; class Cladistia; order Polypteriformes; family Polypteridae; genus Polypterus; species Polypterus senegalus. The sequence continues at coordinate 157,875,912 of NC_053166.1, read as the reverse complement.
CTGCCAATGTTTACATTAGGGGGCACCACAGTGGGGAGGCAGGCAGCAGGAAGGATGGACATGGAGAGTGAGACCACCACATCAGTACAGGAGGACCCGCCATGAAGGAATATGGAATGGTGGATGTGAAAGGGAAATGAACATGAGGAATTAAAAGAGGAGGAGACGAGGAAGGGAAAACTACATAAAGAAGGACATCACGGGTGGGCAAGGTGGGCAAGATGGGAAAACAAAGGACACCTAAAACACCTGGGGAGCAGACCGAGAGGACACCTGATACAGAAATAAGACCAAAAGGCACCGACAAACGCAGAAGAAAAATAAAGACACCATTAATGGACAGGGTGGACAACCAAAGGAATGATGAGGACACCAGAATACTGAGGAGTAAGAAGAGGAGACCCAGGGGGGCACTGGGTATAGAAATGAGACCAAAAGGCACCCAGCAGAGGAAACCCACAAACACAGAAGACATCACTGATGGGACATGGTGGACAATGACGAGGACACTGGAATACTGTGGAGTCACAGAGGGACACCTGATGAGTGACATGGAAATGACACCCAAGGGCAAGTGAAAAGACACCACGGATGGACATGATGGATGATATGGGGAATGAAATTAGTAAGGAAGAGGACATCTCATCAAGAACACAGCAGGCCGTGAAGGTCAACTTGTTCAAAAAAAAGGACACGATGGATGGACATGGAGGACATGACAGGAAAATACAAGACAATCAAAAACTGAGGAATGGGCAGAGAAGGCAGAGAGGACAACACCTTAAAAAACAGAAAAACAATAAAAAAGGCCACACTAACAGACATGATGGACAATATAAGGACACTGGAGAGAAAGGATGCCGAGTATAGAGGGGACCCTGAAGACACACAAGGAAGGTGCGCCACTTAAAAGTCATGTAAGAAATGGATGTGGTGGACACCCAGGCCGCTGATGGACGTAGAGGATGACACAGCATGCTGTCCGAAAGAAGAAAGACAACAGAAAGAAGGAGGTCGAGAAGGACAGCAGGGACAGCTAAAAGAGAAAAGGGGAGGACAAAACTGAATGTGCGGTCCACGAGTGTCACTGACCGCTGGACAGAAATAAACTTAAGACGCCCAGTGATGGAGTGGGGGGCTAAAACCATCACTGACAAATTAAAAAAAAAAAATGATGGGAGCCCCCACATGGACACAAATCCTGCAAGAAGAAACAAAGAGACTAGTGAGGACCACCCGACTACAAAATGGAAGGATGCATCCCCCAAACGGCCAGAAATCTATGTGACCATCGTAGGCAGAGCAGGTCCCCATGGATCTGAGGTGCTAAGACATTTGGCTGACACACCACGATGGACTGGAGGGGGGGTTTGGAAGGGGGGTCGCCACCAACCGGGGCAGCCTTGGCCATTTTTACAGAACTGACAGGGAGTCGGGTGGACAAAGAGTGAGGTAAGTGTGACCACCACTCTGGTCCATAAGCCCACCTGCAGGGACATCCCAGAGCTGTAGACCTTCAGACTTGCCCACCCTGTTCACCCCCCCCCCACCCCAACACCTGGGATGCCATGTAATGCTGGCTTGCTTTACAGAATCGGCTTACCTGAAAAGAGTGTGCTGCCATCTGCGCCCAGCCCACCCAAAGCTTTGTTTTGGAAATTTTGTTTTGTTTCATTCCCGGGCTAAAGAAAGCCCGTGAGCAGTTACTAAATTTAACCAGGCTCACTGAAACCTGACCCAAGATAGTGGGCAGAGTTGCCACCCCCCGCCCACCTCTGTGTGCAGAGCCCTCCTTTCTGAGCACTCAGCTCCTCCCATTGACACACTAAGGGCCCTTTGTGAATTCCGTGCTCCGTTTGTTAAGCAGAAGAAGAGCCGACTGTTATATAGCGCCTTTCAAGCTGAGTGGTACCCCACATAAAGCATGGCAAAAAGCAAAATGGGTGGCAGACAAACTGCCTGGTATGCCATAAAAAATTCAAGAGCTCCATCAGGAATGACCTCAAGACAACACAGGTGGCAAAATGTCAACCCAGAGATTACCCAGAAAATGCCAGTTTGCATGCCATGTGCTAGCAACACAAAGCCCACCCCCTTAACCCCAGAAGACGTCACCCATCCGCATGTATAGTGGATCACAGAAGCATTGTAACCATCTCTGTGCCTTCCTTCCATCCCCTCACCAATGGGGGGCACCGCTTAACTTCTGTGCCAGTGTACTCCCCCTCGCCCTATAAAGAGATAGTTATTAGGAATGGGGGATCCTCTAAGTTGAGTGATGGAGGACGGTGGGTGCGGGCATTCTAGACCCCCCCCCCAAGTGCTTTATTAACATCTGAGCAGAGTGTACCGGACCAGGATGGGGTCTCCACATTATGATACGAGAGTGGATTGGGTCCCACCTCTATATTTCTGATAGTGGGCCATACAGCCCCCCCCAAATTTTCATTACAATGTGGGGTGTAGTGTTCCTCCCTTTCCACCCCGTCAACGTTTTTAGGGTCTGAATATGGAGCAGTGAGAGTGGACCCCCCCAAAGGCTCAGTATCCAGACAGAGTGGACATTTCTTGAATTATTATCTAATAATGGACTGGGGGTCCGCTTCTGTATTTCTCACGATTGGTAAGATGACCTCTTTTAATGTCAGCGCTCTAATATTTGGGCGTCTGTCTTCTTTCATCATAAGAATGATTGACAGTTCCTTAAACATTTTAGGGTCTGATTATAGAGCACAAGCACAGGGGGTCCTTCACCATATTACCATCATGGCAGAGTGGGATATTCCCTGACGTGAGAATGGACTTTGGCCCCCTTTCTGTATTTCTCACAATGGGGCAGTGAACCCCCCTCTTAAATCCGCATTAGAACTTGGGCATTTTGCATTGCTGTGCGGTACAAGTGGCAGACAACCCCTTCAGTGTTTTAGGGTCTTATTCTGTGTTTCCTGGGGTGGGATATTCCCTGATGTACGAAAGAATTGTAGCCCACGTCTACAGAGGGGCAGACAGCCCCCCGTTATAGCAGCATTTGTCATTTCTGAGAATGGCTGATAACCCCCTTCAGTATTGTTAAAGAGTGACTATGGGGCAGCAAGGTGGGGGTCCTCCCCTCTATCAGTATCATGATGATACAGCGGCCCCTTCTATACTTTTGACAGTGAGACAGAGAACCCCCCGTGCTATCAGCCCCACAATGTGAGATGCTGAATGTGGTGAGAGTAGTTGATGACACCTTCAGCATTTTAGGGTCTGATTTCAGAACACCAACAGCGAGGGTCTTTACCACATTTTACTTAAAGACGCCGGACCCTGGAAATCCGAGTTCAGTCTTGAAGCAGCTTCAGGTGGGGACGCACTCCTCTCCTAGGAAGAGCTGCAGGGCCGTGAACACCTTACAGCCATCAGTGGTCTATTTTAGTTACACCAGTTACACGGGGTCTCCAGTCGGGACCCCAACTCTTTTACTCGGCCGTCAATGTTTACACCATATGTATTGTAAGGACTTGGTAATTTCAGCTTGCATACATTTACATATTTTAGGCCTCCTGGAATTTGATTGGACCATTTTCAACGAGATGTGTGCCAACTGTATGTGGACCACCAAACCCGCCCCACTGCCCCATTGAGTTCAGGTGTTTTACTGTTAAAAGCTGAATCAGCACAAAGCCACACAATCTCAAGTGGCAAACCCTGGCAGGTCAGTGACTTCATATGTGGCACCTCTGCCACAGGTCAGTGACGAGAATCATGTGCCGCGGTCACCTGAAAGTGCAGCTGTGGTGACGTAGTTCAGCCACACGGGGGCAAACCACATACACTCCCCAGATTTGGATTCTGGTGCTCCAAAGTCTGCTGCCCTCAGAGTTACCCACTTGTAACTCTGCCCCCTTCACTAACACCATGAATGAAAAGGTGGCACATGAGGGGACCCTTTAACCACTTGACTCTTCTGAACTGATTCTCAGATGTTTTCCATATTTTGGAAGGCAAATTCAAATCATTCAAGAGACAAAAGGCGCTATATAACCATTAGGTGACACGGTGGGAGCCCCACTACTGTTACTTGTGTTGGATTGTCACCCTTGTCCTGTTATATCTGCAGAACGATGGTGATGGGAGGGGGGGTGTTTGATGGACCACCTGAACACTTCAGATATGGGGGGCTGATATCCCCTCACAGATTTGGGCTCAGGTGTTCCAAAGTCTGCTACTCTCACAGGTGCCCTCTTCATGCCCCCATTAGTCCCACCACAAATTAAGAAATGGCACTGGAGGGGAACCCCTAACTGCTCAGCTCTTCTGCTCTGTTTATCCATATTTTAGATGGCAAATTCCTATCATGCCAAAGACAGAAGGTGCTACATAAGGTTATGTGTGGGACTGTCACATTTGTCACCTACAGAATGATGGGGGGGGGGTTGATGGACCACCTGAACACCTGATGAGGGGTCTATATGCCTTCACTAACCTTATCTCCCCAAAATGAGTCTCCAGTGTTCCAGTCATTTGCTGCACTCACAGGTAGTCCCACGAATTGGGGGGAGGGGGCACTCAAGGAGACCCCCTAACTCCTCGACTCAGAGGCTTTTCATAATTTAGTATACAAAGTTCATATCATTTCAAAGATGAAAGGCGCTATATCACTACTGTTGGTGTCATGTGGGATATCACCCTCATCTAATTGCATCTACAGCATGAATGTCTGGGGGTGAAGGACCACCAAAACACTTGCTGGATGGGGTGGAGGGGTGTCAGGAAATCCCTTTGCTAGTTTTTTTGTTTTTAAGGCAAACTTCACATCATTCCAAAGGCTAAAGGCGCTATATAACATTCAGTAATGCAAAGGCTTTTTCACTCCAAAAAAAAGACCCCCGAGCCACCAGAAGCCTAAAGCTAGTTTGCAGAACCAACGACAACACCCACCTCCAGCACATGGAGGACACACAGATGTGCAATCGAGAATGAACAGTCTATGACTGGACCCCCGGATTAACCCCCCACCACCACCGCCCGTCCCAAAAACAATCCGGCTTTTTACCAGTCTAGATCGTCCCACAGAGTCAAGGAGGACATGGCGGCCGCTAAGTCGCCCAGTGACGTTCTCATCATCGCCCGGTGGCACTCGCTGGGTGCAGTCGGCAGGCTCTCTCCTCTGGAATGCTGGCCATCCTCTCCAGCGCGTGTTCGGCCTCGTGGCCGCAGTCCAACTCTGTAAGAACAGCCCCCACTCTGAGGGTCCCGCTACATAGATTCTGGGCTCTCGTCGGCCTCCTTGGGATGGCCCGGCCGTGCTGACCACTGCTACATCCAGTGCCCCCCCTGCCCCCCGTCACGTCTGCTCAGAGCTCCTTCTATCTCTCCGTCTCCCTTTTGCTCTCTGCCTTTTCTCCCTCCCTTTCTGCCTTTTACAGGCAACAGGAGGGCCGGCATGTCTGGGCATGAGCTCAGGAGGTAGGCAGGGACAGCCCGCCAGCGCGCCAGTCCACCGCCTCAACAGCATGAAAAACATCCTGCTGCACCGCGGGGACAGGAGGCGGCCGGGATGTCAGGGAAGCGCAGGCCTCTCTGCCGAGGAGGGACCCAGATGAAGATAAACAAATAAGAAATACACAAGTGCCCGTCGTGCCCGCCACACCCACCACCAGGGCACACGGTGTTCCCACCACAATGTCAATGTGCATATAAGCACAAGTCCACCTGGTGGCGCTTCAGAGTAGCAGGGCTTTGACAGACCCCCTGGGAACAGGGGAGGGAAGGTAGAGAGAAAGCATCTGGTGGTCGGTACTGAGGTGATTCCACCAGCTCCACCACTCCACTCGATACCTTCCAGTCACTTGCTCTATGTGTATCACCATCCAGCATGGGATAGAGGAGCACATCTGTGATTTATGAGGTGGAGCCTCAAACTTTACAGAACTAGACATTCCTAAACCTAATGATAGACATCCACAAATAACTCCACTACTTCACTGTCCAGCACTGTAATTTATGAGGTGGACCATCAAACTTTAATGAACAGGACATCCCCAGACCCACTGATGGACATCTACTGAACAAGTAGCTCCACATACTGTATATCACCATCTAACACTGGACAGATCTGTACACATCTGTAATTTATGACGTAGACCCCCATCCTTTAATGAACTGGACCACCTTAAACCCTCTTATGGACACCCCCAAGTAGCTCTACATAGATCACCATCCAGCACTGGGTGGATGGCCACATCTGTAATTCATGAGGTGGACTCTCAGGCTTTACAGAACTAGACACCCCTAAATCTAATGATAGACATCCACAAAGAGCTCCACATACTTCATCATCCAGCACTGCAATTTATGAGGTGGACTTTTGAACTTCAATGAACAGGACATCCCCAGACCCACTGATGGACATCTGCTGGACAAGTAGCTCTACGTAGATCACTGTCCAGCAATGGGTGGATGGCCACATTTGTAATTTATAAGGTAGACCCTCAAGAGTTACAGAACTGAACACCCCTAAATCTAATGATAGACATCCTCAAAGAGCTCCACATACTTCACTGTCCAGCACTGGACAGATAAGCATATCTGTAATTTATAAGGTGGACCCTCAAGCTTTATAGAACTGGATGTCCCTAAACCTAAACTTAACAGTAGACATCCACAAATAACTCCACTACTTCACTGTCCAGCACTGTAATTTATTAGGTGGACCTTCAAACTTTAATGAACAAGACATCCCCAGACCCATTGGTGGACATCTACTGAACAAGTAGCTCCACATACTGTATATCACCATCCAACACTGGACAGATCTGTACACATCTGTAATTTATGACGTGGACCCCCATCCTTTAATGAACTGGACTACCTTAAACCCTCTTATGGATATCCCCAAGTAGCTCCACACAGATCACCGTCAAGCACTGGGTGGATGGCCACATCTGTAATTCATGAGGTGGACTCTCAGGCTTTACAGAACTAGACACCCCTAAATCTAATGATAGACATCCACAAAGAGCTCCACATACTTCATCACCTAGCACTGCAATTTATGAGGTGGACTTTTCAACTTCAATGAACAGGACATCCCCAGACCCACTGATGGACATCTGCTGGACAAGTAGCTCTACGTAGATCACTGTCCAGCAATGGGTGGATGGCCACATTTGTAATTTATAAGGTGGACCCTCAAGAGTTACAGAACTGAACACCCCTAAATCTAATGATAGACATCCTCAAAGAGCTCCACATACTTCACCGTCCAGCACTGGACAGATAAGCAAATCTGTAATTTATGAGGTGGACCCTTAAACTTTACAGAACTGGAGCACCTTAAACCCACTGAATGACATCTGCAGGACATCCTCAAGTGACTCGATGTATATCACCATCCAGCACGGGACAGAGGAGCACATCTGCAATTTATGAGGTGGACCCTCGTGCTTCTTTGCCTGGATGGGAGGGTCCTGGCAGGCAGACAAGCATCCCAGTCAGGGGAGAGAAAAATGTGCCAGGCCAGGAAGAGATGGCCAGAGTGGATGGACGGATGGACAGACAGCCCATAGGAAGTTGATGTCACCAAGTATTCTTTATTCCCCCAAGATGCTAGATGGGAGCGGCGCTGGATCTTGGACATGTCAAAGATCTCACATTATACCCAGAGGTGCAAGTCTGCAGATTCTAAAGACGGACCCCTATTTGCTCCTCAGATATGTCACAGACTCCAAGAAATGACTTCCATTTGCATTTGGATGTCTCATGAACTCCACAGGAGGGTCACCGGTCAACAACAGGCACACCCCAGACTTTGATGACTGGCCACCAGTTAAAGTTGGACATATCCCAAAATTTACATGGCAGTCAACAGTCACAAAGGTGACACAGGTCAGACCTTGTCACAGACTGACGTACCCCATGCTCCACAAGATGGTCACCAGTCACAAAATGACATAAATTTCAATCCTGTGGTTTGGTCACAATTTACAGAAGGACATCCATCAGACTCTAACAGGAGGTCACCACTTACAGTTGGACAGACCCTACTAGTCACCGATGGACAAATCTTAAAATCCGTCACCTTTCACAGAAGGACACCAGACCTCTAAGAGGTGGTCATCACTCATAGATGGCTATATCTCAAACAATAGCAGGTGAAGACCACCCCTAGTTTATATCTAAAACTTCATGTGATGGTCACCAGTCACCAATGGGCACTTCCCAATCTCTAGTAGATTCTTAATAGCTACTGTCCCCATTCTACCCTGACACTGTCCTGATCCCACCCCTGACACCACACTTTGCCCATCCCTCACCTGGCTGTCTTTGGAGCATGCATGAGTGACGCGCCCCCCTGCCCGTGATGAGCATGAGCCTCCTCTGCCAGGTGGGCATCCCTGCCACGCTGGCACACCCAGCACACACAGCGCCCGGTCCACAGACATGCAGCCAAATACCTGAGGAAGAGCTTGGACAGAGAGTGTGGCTTCGTCATGGACCTCCGGGCGGCACGCTGACCCTGGATGGGCATGGTGTTAATTCTCTCAAAATGCACCCTCTTGCTGCTGGATGCAGGGCAGTGCGGAGGAAGAAGATGGAGAGCAGGAAACGAAGAGAGCGAGAGGGAGAAAGAGAGAAAGAGAAAAAGACAAAGAGTGAGAAAGAGTGAGAGGAAGTGAGAGAGTGAAACGGGAAGGCAGCAGCAGCGAGATGTTCAGGTCTAGGAGGAAATGTGCACAGTTAGTCAGCGACAGAGAGAGAGAGAGAGAGAGAGGGAGAGGTGGGCAAAGGGTCCAACCCGAAACATCCAAGGAGGTACATCCAAGGAGGTCTCCAGACATTTGGCACACCTGGTTGCCATACCTGTGGCATTCGTGCCACCAAGCCAGCTGTTCCATTTACTCTTCATGGATCAGTGCCTTCTACCCCCGGTGGTCCCAATCTAAGGATCACCATCTTTGTGCCCATTCCACCTTTGGCCATATTGCCCCGTTACCCATGCTGGACAGTTAAGACTTCCATAGCCTCCTCACCTCTTGATGGTCTGTGTGATCGACGTCTGCCGCTGGAAGGAGGGCCGCTGTGGTTCATTGGGCGGGGAAGAAATCCGCGTGTTCTCAGCTGGCATGCTGACGCTGCGGAAATACGGCTGGCGCTTTAAAGGCTGGAGAAAGAAGGAGAGCGAGGAAAAAAGACCGTGAGACATGGCAGGCACGATGACCTGCTGGGGGGACAAGGGTTCAATGGATGGGGGTACTGGGTCTGCTGAAGGGCTAGGAAAAAAGAAAAGTGCAATGGGACAAAGACATGACGGGGGGAGAGGGTCACACTTTAGTCAGCCAGCCATTCATTCACTCAGCAAGTGATCCATCCAGCCCTCCATCCATCCACGTGTCACCCCTCATTCAGCCATTCATATGTTCATCCATTCAGAAATCAATCCATCCATCCATCCATCCATCCATCCAAACATGCATTCAAATCAATTATCCATCCATTAATTTGTGCATCCATTCAATAATATTTCCAACTATTTACTCATCCTTTCACACATAAATCCATCCATCCATCAATCTATGGTGTTGATCATTCAATCCCACATTCATCTAATTATCCAATTCATTCATCCATTCATTATTACTTGGATATATTCATTCATTCATCCATCCATCCATCCATCCAATAGTTCAATCATCTATTCACCCATTAGTTGACAATCCATTATCCCATTCATTCATTCATTCATTCGTCCATCAATATATTCATCTGCTTATTCATTCATTTATCCATCCATGAATTTCTTAAATTAATCCATCCATCCATCAATCTATGTATTGACCAATCAATCACACATTCATCTGTTTATCCATCCAACCTAATCATTCATTCCTTCCATCCATCCATGATTTTTTTCTCAATCCATTCACCCACTAATCCATCCATCCCTCAATCTTTGTATTTATCATTCAATCACACATTCATCTATTTAGCCATCTACCCACCCACCCATTCATGTATCCGTTCATTATTACTTTCATCAATTCATTCATCTATTCACCCGTTAGCTGATCATCCATTATTCCATTCATTCATTAATCCATCCATCTGTTTATTCATTCATCCATCAGTCCAGGAATTGCCCATCCATCCATTCATTAATCCACTCATCTACAGTAGTTCCTCCATCTGTCCATTCATTCATTTATCTGCAAATCCATTCACCAATCCATTCCTTCATCCCTTCATTTTTGAAGTCCTCAGGAATCCCCACTATTAGTTGCTCAGAGATCATGCAGGCTCAGTCAGGATTCACCAGTTAGACCAACACATGCACCCCCAGGATTTGAGAGGGAAACCCCCGATGGGCACAAGGAGAACGTGAAGATGCCACACTATGCCCTGACCCCCCAGCCCCTGCTCCTGATTCCTGACCTTCGGAGGCAGTCTTGCCTGCACTTCCCGTACATCGCCACTAGATGGCCTCAGAGTTCGTATTTCACCTCCTCTCAGTTTTAGGTGACTGAGTGGAGTTTGGGTGGTCACTGGCAAGGCGGGAAAGCCCCGCCACCCGTACAGAGTCCTGGGTTCAAATCCTAAGCCCAGTCACTACTTATGTAGATTTTGTTTGTTCTCCCTGTGTCAGTGTAGTTCAGTGGTCTTTCTTTTCCCAAAGACGACTAAGGGGAATTCTAAACTGGCCCTGAATGGGTATGTGTGTGAGAGGGTCCTGACAAACACCCCCTTTGTGCACAACCCATCACCAGCAGACTCGCAGTGAAATCCTCAGCTGGGACCCCATCCAAGGCTGGGACCCCTCAACCCCCGACCCTCCCAGCAGAATGGTCAGTACGTACCTGCACCAAAGGGGGCTCCTCCACGGACTGGGTGGCAGGAATGTCCAGCATAAGCCACGGGGGCTTCTTCCTCTGCAGGCTGCTGGTGCTGTCCCGTCTCGGCTCAGCCATGGTCACTGCGGCTCAGAGCCCAGTCCAGCTGCAGAAAGAAGAAAAAAACAAAATGTAAACGTCAGCAAAAAAAAAAAAAAATAAATGAACACAAAGAGGACGCCACGTCATCAGACAAAACCATGGTGGGCACAAATAAATAAAAACGAAAATAACAAAAAGCACGGAAGGTGTCCACCGTGGCAAACAGGTGCAAGACCACTAGGGCTGTCTGTGTCACCATTTCAGAAGACTACAGGAAAAAAGCAAACATGAGTGTGAAGGGGGAGAGCAGGAGGAAAACCCCTGGAATGGAGGGCTTCACAAATCCCAAAACACACAAACAGGTGGTCAGAAGGAAATGCAAGGGGCTATAAAAAGTGAATAGTGGGCTTTCAAATATAAAATGTTCAGTTCAGGTTATGCTTCCAACTTCCTGTGTGACTCTGAAGAAATCATTTTATCAACCAGGGGTGGGGGGATGTGTGTGTGTGTGGGGGTCGTCAAATCGTTCAAGAACACCAATAGAATAGTCAGGGGTCCGGATCTTATAAGCTACATGGGACAAAAAACTAACGGCGAATATACAAAAATAAATAAATAAAATACAAATCAATTGTGGGCTTTTAGGGTCTTTATTGTCACGTGGAAATGAAAGCTCCAGATAGACACAGATAAGTATGAATAGGACTAAGACAATAGGGAGAGGTGAAAGGCACTATATAACACAGACAATAGATAGATAGATAGATAGATAGATAGATAGATAGATAGATAGATAGATAGATAGAAGATAGATATGAAAGGCACTATATAGATAGATAGATAGATAGATAGATAGATAGATAGATAGATATGAAAGGCACTATATAATAGATAGATAGATAGATAGACAGATGGATAGACAGATACAATATGCCATAGCGTTATATACGAAAGGATCCTTCCAGTATCGTAACCCGCAGTGAAGCCGGCAAGGACGCTACACGCAATGCTCCGACATGTCCACTAGATGGCAGAAGATCCTCACCACTTCGCCTTTTTTCCGTCTGCCGCGCCGCTCAGTTCAACTTTCACACCTCAACGATCTCAAAGCCGCCCAACGCAATTCAAGCCTTACGGTGGTCCATAGCCTATCCGAGCAGCATTGAGTGCAAGCCAGGAAACAAGATCCCACAGCACATCCAGTCCATTGCAATGCCTAGTCACACCTCCCCACCCCAAGCTCCCAGGCGGCCTGTCAGCCAGAGGGCACTGCCAGTGTGGCGCTGGCATGTGATTTGCCTTTCAGACACCCTTCTCCCTTCACTGTTCACACTGGTTTCAGGTTTCATTGCATTTTTCTATAAGTTTCTTTAATTTAAATGCATTCAAATGTGGGGTCTGAGAGGAGACCCCCCTCCCGTTTGTCATAGGTTAGCTCCCCTTTCATGTCATGCCTTGATTTCGAGGTCAATGACTTCACTTCAGGTGAACCTCTCAAGTCTACAGTATTTCTGGGATTTAAGAAAAGCCCCTTGAAGTGCGGACCCCTTGTAAACTCCATTCACATGAGGTTCCTTCACTTTGGTGGTCTAAGATGATCTGCTGGACTCTGGGGTCTGATGTGATGAGGTTTCCTCCTTTTGGTTCTTGTGTACCACCAGCCATCCAAAACTGAACTGTCTGGGGTCTAAGGTACACCCATCCTTCATTTATGGGTCCTAAAAAATGCCCTTTGGCCACCAAGAAACTCTAGACTGCTCCCTTCTGGGCGGAAGGTGAAGCACACATACAGACATAGTCACGGGTTCAAACAGGGATTTGTTTATCATACAAAGGTCCCTTTACAGGCTGTTACCCCAAAATAATATAACCACTGATCTGCTCCAATCCCAATCCTAGTTCTAATCCAAATTCCACTCCCAATCCCAATTCCAATCCAAATTCCCATTCCAATCCCAGTCATAATCCCAACCCCAGTCCTAATCCCAATCCTAATCCAAATCCCACTCCCAATCCCAATCCAAATTCCCATTCCAATCCCAGTCATAATCCCAACCCCAGTCCTAATCCCAATCCTAATCCAAATCCCACTCCCAATTCAAATTCCTATCTCAATCCCAAACCCAGTCATAATCCCAGTCCCAGTCCCAATTCCTTTTCTTCCTTTTCCTCCTAGACGGGCTCTTATCATGCTGGACTCAGGACTACTTCTGGTGCTGCAGCATCACACACCAGGCGCTCCACAAAACAGGGAGGTCTTCTTCTGGCAGATCCCTCTAGTTGCCCTCAAGGACCCCAACAGGGCTGCTCGTTTGAACTGTCAGTCCCAATTTACCCTGCAGGTGTCCAAACTGGGACCATGCCAGTGGTGTACTGCCACCTTTCATACTTGGGAGACAAAGTTTCCCCCCCCCACCACTCCGTCCATTATTCTGTCTCCCCAACTGAGATGAGAACTGGGAACCACCCCAGCCAGGTTGCGCCTTCTTCCACATGGTCGTCCATTATGGTGTCCATCCCAGTCAAGTGGCCCGTCTGTCCGTTATGACATTCAGCCCACCAAGTGACATGTTGGACTGTCCCATGCATTCAAAGAAGCCATGAAAACCCCAGACAAGAACCCAAATCTGTGCCAGAGCAGTCAGTGCCCACAGCCTGGCAATTCTTGATCTGGAGACAGGGCACCAAGCCCACTTAAAGACCTTCATAAACTACACAGTGGGGCCTGCAGCAAGAAGTAGTGAGAGACCAGAGAGAAGGTCAGACTACCTAAAAGACAGAGAACCTTCCAGAACAAGACACCAATGCCAGGGTCCAGAGACCACCCTAGAGTCAGCCAGATGAAGCCCAGGAGCGCCTGAGCTCTCCAGCCATGAAGAGGAGCACAGCGCCAGCCCCTCACAGAGCGGATGTTGGCAGCAAATCTTCAGATGTGCCCGCTGGCAGGGAGGGCGCATGCCCTGCTCCGGGACGCCATGTCAGAGCTGGGGGGCCTCCTCATGATAACCACATACCACGCGCTCACTTGGCATGTCAAAACAGACACGCCAGATGGCCTGTGCTCGGGTTACCCGCCATTGTCTGCAAATCAGCGGCCCCTTGTCCCACGGCCAAGATTACCCGCTTTCAGGGACGCGGCATTGTTGGTGCTATCAATGCCAACCCCCTCCCCTGCTTTCCTGAAGTGGGCTCCTGGAAAACTGGAAATGCCAGAGAACAAAACACACACTGAAGAGACGCCCACCTTTAAACACAACGGGACCACCAAACCAGGACAGCGGAAACACCTTGGGGTGGACTCGGCAGCTCAGACTGACCTTGGGCAGAGAGGGGCATCACTTGGAGTTTTATTTTATTTTACACACTTTGAGCTCCCCTCCTAGGCACCGACATCTGAGCCACTGGGGTTTGAACAAAAGGCAAAAGTGCATTGTGTGATGAGAAGGAAATGAGACAGTGGGGGGACAAAAGGGGGCCGGTCAGGTTACCTGTGAAATGACAGGGCAGGACGCGTCTGCATCACTTCATTAGGAGCAGCCCCCCGGGGACGAGGAACTGCCTCACAAGCTGAGGCACGGAGAAAGAGGGTCTGCTGGATTTGGGTACTGAAAAAAGAAAGAGCCCCCCACCTGCAGGTCCACTGGTGTAATACAGTAAAATAAAGAGTGTGCCCCCCAGAGGAGGGCATCTGCTAACTTACACATTAAAATGAAGAGTGGGCACCCCAGAGGAGGGCATCTGCTAACTTACACAATAAAATGAAGAGTGTGCCCTCAAGAGGACAGCATCCACCAATCTATACAGTAAAATAGAGAATGAGCTACCTAGAGAAGAACATCTGCCAGTCTATACATTCAAAGAGAGAGTGTGCCCCTGAGAAGAGGGCATCTGCTAATTTATACACCAAAATAAAGAGAGTGTGCCCCCAGAGATGGGTGTCTGCTAGTTTATACATTAAAATAGGGGGTGTGCCCCTTAGAGGTGGGCATCTGCCAGTCTATACCTTCAAATTAACAGTGTGCCGCTGATTAGAGGGCATTTGCTAATTTATACATCAAAGTAAAGAATGTGCCCCATAAGCAGAGAGCATCTGCCAGTCTATACAGTAAAATAAAGACTGTGCCCCCTAGAGGGGGGAGTCTGCTACTCTATACATCAACATAAAGAGTGTGCCCCATAGGGGAGGAAGTCTGCTAGTCTATACATTAAAACAGAGAGTTTGCCCCCACCCCGAGATGGGCATCTGCCAATTTACACAGTAAAACAGAGAGTGTGCCCCCTAGAGGAGGACATCTGCTGTTTTATACATTGAAAGAGAGACTGCACACCCCAGAGGAGGGCATCTGCCAGTCTATATATTCAAATAAAGAGTGCGCTTCTAGAAGAGGGCATCTGGTAATTTATACATCAAAATGAAGAGTGTGCCCCCAGAAATGGGAATCTGTTAGTTTATACATTAAAGTATACAATGAGCCTCCTAGAAGAGGACATCTGCCTTTCACAGAGCTCAGTTGAATTCACGTGGCACTTCATAAAGCAGGGAAGACTAAAACTCACCAACGATTGAGCAGCCCCAGGAATCAAAGAGCAAACCAATCGTCATCTCATATAGCGCCTTTCACAAATATACCAGTCAGAAAGCACACATCTCACCCCTTATTTTATATAGTGCCTTTCACAGAACAAACCAACATTGTGCACTTTAAAAAAGCAGAGAAGAATGCAATGTATCTGTTCACACATCTCACCCAGCCAGGAGGTCACACAAGAAACCAATCCTTCATTTTTATAGTGCCTTTCATGGTGACCCTTGTATAAAGCAGATATGAAGAAAAACAAATACCTCAAATTCTCTGCCCTCTTTATATAGCACCTTTCACGGAGCTCACTTTAATGCACAAAACAGATTAGGCCATAGCTCATCCAGCAACTTACCCACTCAGACAATCAATCAGTCCCTGGTCTATATAGCGCCTTTAACAGAGAGAACGCTCACTGGGCATTGTAGAAAGCACACAGCAGCACAATATGCCACCTGACTTACCAACTCAGGGAATGGCTCCATGAATCCGTCAGTGTTCTATATAGTGCCTTTCACTAAGGCTGTACCTGTCAACCCATCTTGAGCTGTTGGTTCCTCTTTGAAAGTAGTGCCATGTGGATGAGTGGACCCAATGTGGTGCCCACCACCAACATGCAACGTGTCACCACCATGTAACCTGGGCAGGCCTTTTTCCAGGCGGGTGGCGCCATGTTGCCCTGACCTGTGCCACCCTCCCCAGGAATCTTTTGTTTTAATCCTCTGACCCCGGCGTTATCACCCTTTGGAATGTGGCCTGGTCAGGCCCAGCTAACCTGGACAAAAGCTTGGGAGGAAATTCCTGAAATGTCTGCGGGAGGACGACGATGCGCCTCACTGAGCATGTCCGGGGACAGCAGATTAATGATGACCGAGTACTGGGCAGACAATGGTGGGAGTCACCGCGCACCAGCCAGACGGCCGATGACTACACACCATTGGCATCTCTTTAGACCATTCAGCCTGTTCAGGAGGAGCTCCGAAGGGGGTGTCACAGAATCACATACTGCACCCTTCATCCAGTAGTGGGGGTGCAGATCCTATCCTGGTATCATTGGGCACAAGGCAGGAGCGGGTCAGGATGGGGTGCCAGTCCATCTCAAGACGGGCACAGGGAGAACATGCAGGCTGCACAATGTCAATAAACGAACATGGGTTCAAACCCCAGGATACTGGATTTGTGTGGTTGGCAGTAGTGACCACTGTGCCAATGTGCTGCCCTTTGAATCACATGAGACTTATTATTCTGTTTGCCCTTACCCATTGGGAATCACGGGGTTCCTGCCATTCAAAGGTCTGATTTTTAAATATGCTAATTTAGATATAAATGATCAACTACGCTTTTACAATGATAGGCACTCTAAATGTCGCTTTAGGGCACTGCTTGGACCCGGGTTCAACTCTGCGCTGAAGCACCTTGTATGTGGGCTAACGTGGTCACACCATGCTGTTGTGGCACATTCTCATGAGGGTACAGTAGGTGGCACTGCTAACCTCCTCTTTTGATGTGAATCTGAGTGCCCTAATATTAATGGGCGCCCTCTTCAGGGTGCCACACCAATACCGCTTGCCATATCTGCCATACAGTACATCCATGTGCTGAGGTCAATCCTGACATATTCATTAAGTACCCTCAACCCCAAAAACACCCTGACAAGACCACCAAATCAAAAGTGGCAGACTCTGAGCCAACTGGATTTAATTCAGCCCTCTCTATAACACGGCCAGTGCCAAGTCCGGTGACTGGTATGCATTATGTGTGCCCTAAGATGGCATGGTGCCCCCCTAAGAAGAGTCCCTGTATTTCAACTATCATAGGAATGTCAGATGAAAAGTCGCATAGCAAAACCAGTTTATTCCAGTTCAGGGGGGCATGGGGCCTCTGCAGACAGACTCAGACACCAGGAAGAAAACATCCTTGGAGTCAGGGTGCCAGTCCATCACAGCAGCAGCACTGACCACTGTGCCATCCTGTATAATTAGAAGTTGGAATCTCAATTCCCTTTGTGCTAATGCCAATGCCATTTAAAGAAGCTAAACAAAACTCCCCCAAACGACCAAACAACACACCCTCTTAATGCAGTGAAAACAGCAAACTTTATATAGCGCCTTTCACAAACTCACCTGCCCTGAAGGAAGACAAACAAATGCGTAACCCGTTCAGGCCTTATTTTATAAAGTGCCTTTCACGGAGCTCACTTGAATTCACAAAGCAGACGAGACTTCAGCGTGCCCACCCAGGGCTTCAAACAACCACACAACCCTTTCTGATATAGCGCCTTTCACAATGTGCCTTCTACATAGCACCTTTCCACCTGTTACAGAACACTCAACAAAGCCTACAAAGAAGACAGTCTTAGCAGTGACTAACCCACCAGGTCCCTCCTTATTTATATAGCGCCTTTCACAGAGAGACCCATCAGAGGGCACTTTACTAAAAAAGCAGGGTACCAAATGGCTTACCCACCCAGGGACTCGCCCTATAAATCAATGCATATTTTATATAGTGCCTTTCACTAAAGTAAAAAAGCAATCACAAGGCACAGTGCATGTTGTGTCTACTCAGAGTCTGTGAATCCGTTTCTATATAGCGCCTTTCAAGAACACCCGTCCCAGAGCACTGAGTGAAGCAAACGGCTAACCCACTAAGCACTTAATGAATCAGTCGTTTCTTTATATATAGCGCCTTTCACAGAACTACATGGCATTTCACAAAGCAGGCAACTTGGCCAATGACTGACCCCACAGGGAATCCATCTCTTTAATATAGCGCCTTTCAAAGAGAGAGCCGTCTCTGGGAAATACAATTTACCAAATGACTTGGGCATCTTAAAAAGCAGATTTAGCAAACATCTTTCCCACCCAGGGGGTTGCTTAGTGAATCGATCCATATTTTATATAGCGCCTTTCAATTTGGTAAAACATTTGCTGAGCAAACAATAATCACATAATATCTACCCGCTCAGGGAAATCAGTCACCGAAACAACGTGTATTTGATATAGCGCCATTCAATAAGCTGTAACATTACAGGCCAATTTACAAAGCAAAGTTTAATCCCCCAATACCCACCCATCCAGCAAATCAGATAATCAATCAAAGTTTATTTTATATAGCGCCTTTCAATATGGTAAAAAATATACCAGGAAAAGAATAATCACATAACACCTAGCCAGTCTGGGCATCAGTCACTGAATCAATGCTAATTGTATATAGCGCCTTTCGGGTTGCTAAAAAATGAAAAGCACAAGGAGGTAATATACAAAGCAAAGTATAATCACCCAGGGTAACCCCTAATTAATATAGCACCTTTTACAGAGTGACTGGGCGTTTTAAATAGCACACTGCTAATTGAATCAATCAATGCTTTATATAGTGCCTTTCAATCAACTAAAAAATATAAATTCACTAAGAAAACTTAAGGACTCATCCATCCATCCATCCAACTCGCTATATCTTAACTACAGGGTCACGGGGGTCTGCTGGGGCCAATCCCAGCCAGCACAGGGCACAAGGCAGGAAACAAACCCCGGGCAGGGCAACAGTCCACCGCAGCTTAAAGAATCAATTGTGGCATTTTATATAGTGCCTTTCAATTATATAAAAAAAATTAATTACAAAGCAAATGTCAGTGACATATCCATGCAGAGAATCAAGCAATGAAACAAAGCATATTTTATATAGCGCCTTTCACAGGGTGCTCTTTAAATCACAGGCTCCATCAACAAATCTTTATTTTATATGGCGTCTTTCACGGAGGTCCCCAAAGTGGCGGACTTTACAAAGCACCTCAAAGTTCACCTCTATCTGTGCCTGTGTGGACGAGTCCATAGCGGACGGATGGCCTCTCACACAATTCCTCCCCCCCACTATCCATTTCTGGCAGCTGTAATGAAGGTGGGGCTGTCCACCCACTCCCAAGAATTCTACTGATGCCAAACTGACTGGCCCACTGGGGTCACCGTCATCTGACCTGCCTATGGAAAGTCTGGACCTCTAGTGGCAGGCATGGGCGTAGCAGGGAATCAGGCCTATTTATCTGCAGGCCTCCCTTTTGTGTCTGAGCGGCTATTTGTGTCCAGTTATCTATGAATGACCTCAGAAAGGCATCAGGCGATTAAACATCTGGACGATGAGGAGGAGGATGAGGAGGAGGAGCCAGCGTTGAAATCATCAGTACAATTAAGGATGATTCCCGCTGCACCTCCACGTCTGTCACTTGAAGTGAATGTGACCTCTACATACTCTGGGGTGGCACCCAGGACCAGTGGCCCAGATCTGATCAGACACGGGAGGCCACTTTTGGTCTTTGGCCACACCAAGGGCCAGCAATAAGAAACAGGCCGCTTCTTCATCCAAACAAAGAACAAGACATCTTTGAAACGGTCGTCGGCACTCGAGCCCAGCTAAGCCCCTCACAGAGGAATCCCCGGCGAGGCAACAAGCGGCTCATTGTCAGCAGGAAGTCAGACGCTTCCCTGTTAAGTGAGATAATCGGCCGCGGCCCAAATGCCACGTGACCCACTCTGACATACTTTCCAGGGTGATATCAGCAAGGAGCAGAGACAACAGCGCTTATTGTGTGCAGCGACACTGGGCAGGCAGCCACCCATCGGGGAGGGGGCATGGGGGTACAGAAAGATAAGGTGGCATGGCGCTATACATGGCAACACACAACTTTTCTCTGTGAGGAGCAAAGACCAGGGTACCTATTGTGTGCAGAGCCACTGGGCTACCGCATATTAGGGGGGGGGCACAGAAAGATAGGGTGGCATGGCACTATACATGGTGACCCACCTCAATTCACTCTGAAGAGCACAAACAATGGCAATTATTATGTGCACAGCCACTGGGGAGCCACCCATCGGGGGGACACAGAGACATAAGATGGCATGGCGCTATACATGGTCGCCCACCTTTTCTCTCTGAGGAGCAGACAAAGGTGCCTCTTGTGTGCAGAGCCACTGAGCTACCGCATATTGGGCGGGGCACAGAAAGATAGGTTGGCATGGCGCTATACATGGCGACCCACCTCAACTCACTCTGAGGAGCAGAGAAAATGGCATTTATTGTACACAGAACCACCACAGAGAGATGAGTTGGCATGGCGCTCAACTGACTCTGCCAGGATGGTGCAAGCCTACAATTAGCCCAATGAGGACCCCAGCCAGGCTGCCCAGCTGTATGCCCACCTAAGTCATGTAGCAGTCGGCCACCTTCAGGCAGGGGTCTGCATGTCCCAGTCATGAAGCTCAGTGAGGTACCTGTCTGAAAGTTCCATTTCACTCTGCACAGTGCCCACCAAGGAGGACCTTTCTACCCGCTGGCCCATTGCCCGCATGCCTGATATTTTCTATCTTCCTTTAAGTTCCAGACTGGCGAGGAAAGTGAGAGGAAAGTGGAGGTGGAAGAATGGAAAGAAGCTGGAAAAGAGCAGAGCAGCCGTAGGAGTCTGGAAGTGACGAGGCCTCAGCAGAATGACACCCAGTGACAAGCAGCTGGCTGGGCTTCACAGGTCGGTGGTCCTCATCTCACTTTTCCCAGCTTTGCGGCTCTCCAGACTTGATTTTTTTTTCAGAAGCATAAAGACGGCTGCTCTCGACACACGGCGGGGAGACCCTCATGGTCCAGAAGTACATCTGAAGGAACATGGATGAGCCCCCCACACCCACCACTGCATGGGCGCGGACAAGGACCTGTTAAGAGGGTGCTACTTAAAAAGGAACCTCCGAGAGTCCTTCATACATTCGGGGGGCTATGCTAGGACGCTTACTTTATTAAAGGGTCCTTCTCCATTATAGGGTGTTACCCCAGACCCCTTACTACTTTATATATTAGAGCTCTGTATTACATTATGGGGGTTTACTGATTAAATGGTGCTAATCTAGACCCCCACTCCATTATAAGGAGTTATTACATGGCAGGGGCTACCGTAGCGCTCTGTAGAATACCACAAGGGGGCTACTACAGAGCCATTACTGTGATACAGGGGCCTATCATAGAGCTCCCCACATACACTATAGGGGGCTACACTAGAGCTCTTATAGTATTAAAGAGTGCCAATTGAGACCCCTTGCTCTGTTACAGGGGGTTACCCCACAGCACCTTAGAACATTTACAGTATTACAGAGTGCAACCCTGGAGCTCCTTAACACAATATAGGGGGCTACCCCACATTATTCAAAAAGGTGCTATTCCAGAGCCCCCCATTACAGAATGTTACCCCAGTATCTTTGTAATATAATTAGGGGTGCTATCATAGGACCCTTACAAAATGAAGTGCCAAACCCTACAGCCCTTATGACATTTCACAAGGCTATCCTAGGACCCTTACAGTATTACGAGGGGCAACCCTGGAGTTCCTTAGTGCGATATGGGGGGGTGTTCCCCCAGAGCCATTACTTTATTAAAGGCACTACCTCAAACCCTCATTGTTTTATACGGTCCTATCCCAGAGCCTTTATTGCATTACAGGGGGCTACCCTAGGACCCTTGTAGTGTTATGGGCTGCTGCTCTACAGCAGTTTTATTTTATTAAAGGGTCCTACCTCAGAAACCCTGCCCAATTAAAGGGTGCTACCCTACAGCCACTACTCGACTAAACACAGGGTGCTATCCTGGGACCCCTCACCGTTATAAGACGCCACCCCAGAGTTCAAACTTACCGCATTATAGGGTGCCACCCCAGAGCCCTAACAACATTATAGAGGTCTACCCTAGCACCCTTACAATATTGTAGGATTCTACCCCTGAGCTCATACTACACTTTAGGGGTCTAGTCTAATACCCTTAAAGTATTACAGGGGGCCACCCTAGAGCCAATGCTCCATTACAGGGTGTTACCCCAGAGGCTTTCTACATTAATGGGGTCTTCCATAGTACCCTTAAAGTATTATAGGTGGTTAACCCAGGACCCTTAATGCATTATAGGGGTCTATTCAAGTACCCTGACAGTGTACCCTTACTTAATTACAGTGGGATACCTCAGACCCCTCACTGTACTCTAAGCCCCTACTATGTCATTAAGGGCTGCCCATGATATTATTCGGTAGGGTGGTACCTCAGACACCCTCTAGTGGTCTCAGTGAGGTCCGGTAAGGAGACGATTGTGAGAGAAAAATTGAACCAAACAAAGAGGACGAGCAGCATTGTTGTGAGGGTCTCAGTGAAGGTCAAAACCCACCGAGGCTCATCATAGGGTCCTCTCCCGGGCACACAGGCTCCCTACACGAGTACAGTACAGATTTTGGGACCACTTGGCCTGGTGGGTTGAATGCTCTCCTGTTCCCTGCCAGACTTCTTATGTCCAAGATAGTAGACCACCTGGCCCGTTACACAATACAGGCTCATCACAAAGGGTCTTACTTGAGTTTGTGTCCCAAACACCTTAGCCATCACAGGATGCCACCCTAGACTTGCCCCCAAAAGACTTTAAGACTCATTGCTGGGGTTTACCATACTTACACCCCCAGGGTATGCCACTTGAGACCACCCGGCTGTGCTACTTCAGAATGCTGTAAAGCGCCGCACACTCAGCTGCTCATTTCCTGGTAGCCCTGCAGATCTTCAGAACAAATTCTGGCAGCTGGTGGTCTTTCTCAGCTGAGCACTGCAACTGCAGAACATACCAAAAAACAACATCTGGGGTTTAAAGGTAACCAGTAGAGTTCGGTGGGCCACAGCCCATTTGTTCTGGTCCAACTTCAAAGTGGCAAGGGGAGATGGACCCCCTAACATACGGTGGTGGCTCTCTCACTGTCTGCTGTTCCCCTGGTCTGCTGTTTCTTTAAGCCTACGGATATATCAGACAGACCCCCCAGTGGACTCTTCATGATGGTCGGCAGCCCATCCTGATAAAAACAATGGGCTTGCTGTTCAAGAGGACGGCCCACCCCCCCAGCGAACTAGAGAATGCTATTGGCGCCAGCCGGGGTCAAGATGGACCTTTACTCCCACACAGGGCAGCGATGAATTCAGTCGGGGGGGTCCAAAGTGACCTGGTGGGACACAAGAGGCAGCCGGAAGGGACAGTACATGGGAGATGGCCCGAGGATGACTGGCTACTCCCACCTACAGATAAATCCTTAAAGTTATATGGGAAGATTTAGAAGATATGGGAGAGGATCTGATTGAGGGACAAAAGTGCCAATGGAAGGTCCACCCGGGTGAACAGGAGTGGGCTCCTTAGGGTTAAGTTACAGATGGGGCACAGCAGGATTTGGGGGGGGTTGGTCGGACCAGGAATCGGAAAAGCAGGGCAGGTGACAAGGGGACCACCCTGGAAGTTATGCCAGTTGGTTGCATGACACAATGCCTACACACTCGCTCATGTGTGCCAGTTTGGGGGTTTTGGGAGCCAATGTGGAGTCCCCCAGCATGAACACACCTGGACACAAAGGAGAACATGCAGACTCCACACAGACAGTGACAGGGCCAGGAATGGAGCCACACTGGGCAGCCTGCCTCCTCTTTCACCGTCTCTACTAACTCTGGGAAAACAACAAATAACACAGAAATGGCGCGTGATTATGGGATGTATTCACGTCGTCCTCAGCTGATCTCTGAAGACAGCCACTGACTACCGCCTGTGGAATGTGGCCCAGCTTCTTGGGTCTCCCTGATCCTTGAGGCAGCATCAAGAGGATAATGGCGGCCAGCCGGTGGAGTGATGATGATGGGACAACCATCTGGCAGTGACACACTCTAGAGGTATGATGACGGTGAAGACAATTAGGTGACGACAAAGGGTAACAACACAGTGTGAGGCTGAAGAGCATCTCGCAGTTTATGAGTGCAGGGTGATGAGGATGATGATGATCAGGATGACAACGGGACAATCAAACCATCTAGACAGTCTGATGATCCCAATGTGACCAACATCCCACTGTATATAATCACATAGCTGGAGAGTGACAGCAGTGACAATGACAATGTACTGTAACTGCCATCTTAGGACGTGCAAATGTAGGCCAATGAAGACAATGATGATGATGATGGTGATTATGATGGGAAAATCACACCATTAAGACAATGATGTGACCAAGACCAAACTGTGACGATAGCAATGATGATGATGATGATGATGATGATGATGCATTTGACGTCTGATTATGTGTCATTGTAGAATGATGATGACAATGATAATAAGGATTAAGAGACAGTCACATCATCAAGTCAACGTGCTATCTGGTCCAGGATGTGACCAGCATTCTCACTGTATATAAGTGTGACAGCAATGATGATGAAGATGATAATGTACTGTAACTGACATTTTATAATGTGTCAATGTAGAACAATGATGATGAAGACGATTATGATGATTATGGGGAAGTCACACCATCAAGTCAGTGTGCTTTCCATTCCATAATGTGACCAACATTCTCATTGTCACTGTATATAAGTGAAACAGCGATGATGATGATGATGATGATGATGATGATGTAACTGATATTCTATAATGTATCAGAGTTGGCCAATGAAAACACTGATACTGATAATTATGGGTCAGTCACACCATCAAGACAGTGTGATAACCATGATGTGACCGAAAACCCACTGTGGTGATAGCAATGATGACGACGACGATGATGATGATTAGGTAACTGATATCTTATAATGTGTCAATGCAGAACGATGATGACGATGACTAAGGGGCAGTCACTCCACCAAGTCAACATGCTGTCCAGTCCAGGATGTGACCAACTTTCTCACTGTATATAACTATAGAGGCTGAGGGAGAAGGCAATTCTGATGATGAGGAGGAGTAGTATGGGACAATCACAGCATCAAGACAATGTGATGTGACCAAGACCCCACTGTGGTGATAGCAATAAAGATGATGTAACTGACATCTTATAATGTGTCAATGTACTAGAACGATGATGATGACGATTATGGGTCAGTCACACCATCAAGACACTGTGATGACCATGACGTGATAGTAATGATGACGACAGTGATGATTATGATGATGTAATTGACATTTTATAATGTGTCAATGTAGAATGATGATGATGATGATGATTATGATGATTAAGGGGCAGTCACACCAAGTCAATGTGCTGTCCAGTCCAGGATGTGACCAACATTCTCCTTGTATACAAGTATAATGGCAATGATGATGATGATAATGATGTAACTGATATTCTATAATGTATCAGAGTTGGCCAATGAAAACACTGATAATGATAATTATGGGTCAGTCACACCATCAAGACAGTGTGATGACCAGGATATGATCAAGATCCCACTGTGGTGATAGCAATGATGACGACGATGATGATGATGATTAGGTAACTGATATCTTATAATGTGTCAATGCAGAACGATGATGACGATGACTAAGGGGCAGCATATACTGTATATAACATATCTCGCAGGCTCAGTCCTCCCCACCAACTCATTCTGTGAGCCTCAGTGGTTCATCTAACCATCCTGCCAGAATTCAATTTTTGGAAACAAGAAAACAAAACTATTGCACCACTAAAGCCCCCTAGGACAGAGAAAGGCGCTATATATAAAACTCAAGGTCATCAGCCCAGCCGCCCGCACTGATGTCTTGAGGACCCCAGCTGTCATCACAGCCACCGGTGCTCACAGCTGCATAGCGTACATCGACAGCACACTGATATGGCGCTCATCCACTATATAAAAGTGTCCCTGCCAACGGTGTTCCCAGATAAGGGTGACAGACGGCGCAATACTTGAACTGAGAAGTCACCGAATGTCCAGCCCACCGGACACCTTCTTGGACACGAGAAATGTGGTGGGCTACATCCGCTGACCTTGTCCCACAAAGTCATTTTACACTCTGTGATTCATGAACGTTAAAAATGATTTTCCCCTTTTTCAGTTTCAGTAGGAAATTACAGGGTGGGATGTCCTTAAATGTTCTCTCCATGCTGTTTAAATAAGAAACAGCTGCTCAGTGTTAAAAAAAAACAAAAAAAAACAAGGGGGCTGCCGCGCACCTGTCACCAAATTTAGTGACTTCGCTTTATTAGGCAACGGCTTCAGCAGTATAGCGCCTTCAACACACTGACACCCACCTTCAGGGTCTGCACACAGCCTTCCATGTTTCCTAACACTAAGCTGGCACAAATGGAAAGGGCAGATTCAGGGGCTGGCACTGCCCCCCCTGAACTTACAGGGGGCTAGTGGCTGGCAGAGAGACCTGAGAGTGCCCCCTATGTGTAAAATTCAGTGGTGGGCACAAACGGTATGAACATCTTGCAGTGAGTCTTTTGAACCTGGGGGTCAGACAGTGAGACTCAAAGACCCTCCTCCCCAACAAAACGAGACCCCTGCTTCACCCGTAAAATCAAAGATCTGAAGGCAACAAGCAGTCCAAGCAGTGGATCAACCACGAAGTCCAGGGTCGCAACACGCAAGATCCCTTTTTGAGCAAGACACTAGAGCGCCCCCTATGTGCGAAATGCCCCTCATATGCGAGGCTTGCACTTTCACCAAAAGTTAAAGCAGTGCCTCCGTGCAAAGACTGAGCACACGGGTGCAATGCCCTCAGCGCAGTCACAAACTACAGCAACCCCGGGTACAAAAAAAAAAAGTATAGCGCCCCCTATGTGTAAGACTTGATAGTTTCAATAGAAATTAGAGCATCCAGATCTGCAAAGTTCATAAGGCGCCCCCCACAAACACCTAAGACTCATGAGAAATTAGAGCGCCCCCTATGGGCAAAGCCCACCTCGCTTCCAACAACTGAGACCGTCCCCCCCCCATGTGCAAAACTCCATTGACAACCCCACTGCAGTCACAGCTAGACTGGAAATGACAGTGCCCCCCGACATCACATCCCCCCTGAGTATAGTTTCATTAGAAATTAAAACATCCATATGTGAGAAGCTCTTTACAAACACACGCCATAAACATACTGGCTCACACATTTTATCAGAAATTAGAGCGCCCCCTACGTGCAAACTCAAAGCTCAACTGATAACTGCAGTGCCCCCACCCCACACATACACACACACACATGCAAGTCTTGCAATTTCATCAATAGAATGGATACAGCGCCCCCTTAAGTGCAAAGCTCACAGTGATGCTGGAAGTCCCACCAAGTCCAAGGCAACACACCCCCTATGCCACTCCTTAGAGCGCCCCCTATGTGCAACATTCACAGCTATGCTAGAAATTAACACACACACACATACCCCAAAACGTGCACAGTTTACAACTCTCCCACTTAAAGCTAAGCCAGAAATTAAAGGACCCCCTATGTACAAACTTCACCACTCCACCAAAGAACAGAGAGGCTCATCCACTCCAAAAAAAAATGACAGTGTCACTCCCAGGCTTTACCGTCACCAAAGATGAGAGTGCCTCCTATGTGCAAAGTTTGCAACTACACACAGAATGACAGTGTTGCCCCAGGGCTTCATTGTCACCAAAAATTAGAGCACCCCAACCCCTTACACTAAAACTCACTTCTACAGTAACAATTAGCATGGCCCCTATTTACAAAGCTTGTAACTACACACAAAATGACAGTGTCACCCCAGGCTTTATTGTCACCAAAAATGAGAATGCCTCCTATGGGCAAAGCTTGTAACTACACACAAAATGACAGTGTTGCCCCTAGGCTTTATCTCTACTGAAAATGACAGCTCACTTCTTCATGAACAATTATAGCGCCCCCTATATGCTATCTAAAACTTGTAACTACACACAAAATGACAACTGTCACCCCAGGCTTGCAGCCCTGTCAATATTTAGAGTCCAACCCAGTTACAAAGCTCATTTCTTTACCAAACATGACAGCACCCCAAAAAAAAAAATGGTAAAGATCATCTCTACATTAACAATTAGTGCGCCCTCCTGTGTGCAAAGCTTGCAATTACACACAAAATGACAAGTGTCACCCCACCTGTGCACAGCTCACCTCTTCGACAAAACTTTAGAGTACGCCCGCTATTTGCAATGGTCTCCCTGTGAAATGAGAGTGCCCCCTATGTGCACTGCCCATGTCGTCAAACAATAGAGCGCCCTCTAGGTGCAAAGCTCACAGTAACAATTGAAATGTCACTGATTTGGCTGCCGTGTTTATCGGAGGCGAGTGGGAACAGGTAGGTGAAGGGACTTGCTCGGGGTCACACGGAGTGTCAGTTGCCAGGATCTGAACCCCCAGCCTTACGGTCTGAAGTCGAAAGCTTTAACTGCTACACCACACTGCCTGTCTGCCCCACAACCACCACTGTCCACCAGAGCGCCCCCTATGTGCAAAGGTCACATTTATGCTGGAAGTCCCACCAAGTGCAAGGCTAATCACTCCTCGGAAATAAGAGCAGCCCTTCAACCAACCCTCCATCCTGTGGTGAGATCACCATTGCACCAATAATTACGATTGCCTCCATGTGCAAAGTTCATGGCTATAAAAGAAACAACACTGTGGCCTCCAAGCCCGAGGCGCACCTCACCATGTGAAGTCAATGCGCCCCCGGTGTGCAAAAACCACCTCTCCAGCAGAAATCAGAGCGCCCCCTAGTGCAGAGCTCGCTGCGCGCCTTTCATTGCACGAATAACTAGAGCGTGTAACCCATCAGATATCGAACAGCCGAAAATGATGAACATCCAACCTCCGCACTTTGAACACCTTTGTCACTGTTAACGCACACATAACTAAATTAACGCCTCCCCCACCCCGTGAAAAGTTAATTGTTCCTCTGTTTTCAGGTTATATAGCGCCCCCTAATGCATCTCCCCTTAAGACGCACATCAAGATTCCTATAAGCGCGCCTGATTTATACAATCTGAGAAGACACTTTGGACCCCCGGCTAATTCAAACCTAAACACCCCCTTCCCACACAAACAAGCCCGCCGTAAAGTATAAGGACATGCATAGACTAGGAGCTTCCATATAAAGTGCAGACGCCAAGAGTCACGCTAAAGACAGACAGCTGGCAGCTACACTCGACTCGAGGCTGGCACGTAAACCCGTGCCCAAGATGCCAAGTAGTGCGACTCATACCGAATTCGGGACCCCCACCCCCGCGGAAGCACGCGATTCACGCGGTATAACGGCGCCCGCCTCCAGGTATGCGTCTCCAAAAATGACACATGGGTGGGTGGTGTTGGTGTTTTGTGCTCTCAGCTGGTAGACGTGTGGCACGCTGACCACCCGGATGGAGTCGCGAATGCTGTCTGCTCCCTTAAAATAAAAGCGTCGAGGAGGGCCGCCGTGCCTCAGCGCTAAAGAATCCACCTGGCAGCGCAGTCACATAGCACGAAGTCCCCTCCCTGGACGCCCCCTCTGTCGGCCGCCCCCTCCCTGGCCGCCGCCTAGCCGGGGCCACTCCGTAGCACAGCAAAGCTTTTGTTTCACTTGCGCAGATGCACCTGTTTTGCTCGAGTCCGGCAGCTCCCTAATGGAGGGCGTGAATTCCCGGTAGAAGGCGCTATAATTAATTTCAAAGTATAGAACTTGTCTGGTTTTTGAGGTTTTATTTTTTGCCCAGAATTCTTCTTTTTATCTTTCCTTCCAATACTCGTGGACTCTTTTGTGTGAAGATTCCAGCTTACAGACAGATGATTTATATCTCAAGCCTCCGTTTCAACAGATCCACCTACCAACCGGCTAAA
The DNA here is from genome assembly GCF_016835505.1 of Polypterus senegalus. NCBI lineage: Eukaryota > Metazoa > Chordata > Cladistia > Polypteriformes > Polypteridae > Polypterus > Polypterus senegalus. Next base: position 157,845,826 of record NC_053166.1, on the reverse strand, counting down.
GGATTCAAAGAACATTTGGAAAGTCGCCGGCGCGGATGTAGGCGCCTTTTATTACGATAAACAAGCGATCCAGGAAATGTAGCGCCTGCCCTAAAGCTTGAGACCCGAGGCACCAGCGCTGCTCTGCCTGCTTTATTTTTAACGCGTGCGCTCATCGTCACCCCGTAAACACCGTAAATGTAACCCATGAGGCTCCAGCCAGATAGCGTCCACTAACCGACCACGCAGACGCACAGTAAGTGCATTGAGCTAATTCGATCCCAAAGCGTTCCCATCCCAGCCAATGCCGGATTAAGACCCCACAAGCCCCTGGGGGACTTGTCTCCCTATGAGAACTGATTACACTTCATGTAATGTCGCGCGGTTACTTCGCACTGTTGATCTCGGAAGGAGACTCGATCGCTTCACCAGCCCCAGTGTTGACAGGGGATCTCTTGGGTCATTTCCTCTCATGGATACTCGATCATTTCATCGAGCGCTAGGGGACTGGTGAAAAGACCCCTTGCCGTTACGGTGATGGTAAAGCCCATTTAAAAGACTTGGATACACACGAAAAGCGGCTGGAAATGTGCGCACGCAACTTCTTAACACACAAGCTGACATTTAGAACAGAAACAGAACAGAAACCTTGCGCATATTGATGGCAACTCTGATCCTGGGATGGCCTGGTGTCCCATCCTCGGTTTGGTCCTGCCTTGCTCCCTGGGATAGGCTTCAGCACCCCCCTCGACCCTGGTCTGGATTCAGCCATTTAAGAAACGACATGGCATGTGCTCTTACTCTTTCTGGTTCGCCTTCTGTGATTTGTCTAATGCTCAGCAGATGCCGCTGCTCTTCTTTTTCTTTCAGTGTTTATCACTTGCTTTCACGATTACTCTGCCGTAAGCACACATTCCAAAGGTGTTCTGTAGGACACGGAAGTGGTGACTGGGAAGGCCCATGAAGAACACTGAAGTCATCGTCATGTTCACGAAAAACCAGTTTGCTTCGCATCATGGTGCTAATCATGCTGGCAGTAGCCACTGGTATAAGGGTAAATTGTGGCCACAAAGGGGTGCCCATGGTCAGCAACAATCCTCACCAGGCCGTGGCATTCGACCGATGATTGATTGGTATTAACTGGGCCAAAGTGTGCCAAGAAAACACTCATAACACTGTTACACCACCACCAGAGCAGCCTGGACTGTTGACACAGGGCAGGATGGGTGCAGGGATTCATGCTGTTGGTGCCAACCATCTGAGCAGAAATTAAGATTCAGCAGACCAGGCTATATTTTCCAAATTTTCACTTGCTCATTTTTGGTGAGCCTGTGTTCCCTGCAGTCTCGGCTTTCTGTTCCTGGCTGACAGAAGTGGAACCTGAGGTTGTCTTCTGCTGTGGTAGACCATCCACCTCAAAGGTCAACGTGCATTGTGAGCTGCTCTTCTGCTCACCACAGCAGTACACAGTGGTTACCTGAGCATGGCTGGAAGCTGCCTGGCTGTTCTCTACAGATGTCCCTCATCAACAAGGCGTGTCCATCCACAGCTCTGCCACTCATGGGATTTTTTTTTTTTTTTTGTACCGTTCTGAGTACACTCTAGAGACTGGTGTGAGTGTGACAATCCGAGGAGATCAGCAGGAACAGAAACACTCAATTCAGCCTGCCTGCCACTGATGGTCCAAATCACCAAGCTCCCTGTTTTCACCATTCTGCTGTTTGATGTGCACATGAACTGAAGCTCCTGACCTGGCTGTATCTGCAGGACTTTTTGATGTGCACATGAACTGAAGCTCCTGACCTGGCTGTATCTGCAGGACTTTATGCGTTGTGCTGCTGCCACATGACTGGCTGATTGGATGAGCAGGTGGACAGGTGGTGGTCCTTAGTATTTGATCAGTGAGTGTATACAGTTTATGCTGTTAAACGTAGCCTACACATCTTTAAAAATTCCAAAGTTCCCGGAAAGAAACCCATACAGAAATGGGGAAAGTGTGCAAATTGCACATTTGTGTTATTCTGACCGGGATGCAAAGCCAGGATTCTGGAGTTGTGCAGCAGCGGGATTAACCAGCGCACAGGCCAAGCTATTTATCACAGCTGCATTTATGCGGTAATGAAACCCCAAAACAAATCCCAAGCAAGTATCCAGCGTCAGGATGGAGCCTGAGAACATTCCAAAGCCGAAAGAGAAGAAAAGTCAAAGAATGAAGGCATTGTAGGGGCTAAGCAGCTATAAAAACTGGAGGAGATAGTCGGCATAGTAGGGGCCATGATTAGCTCAGTCGATTCAATAAAAAGAAGCAACTTCTGAAACAATTAAGTAAGGAATTACAACCAAAAATTCCAACAAAATAATGGCAAGAGTGTTAAGAGAATTGAGCTAAAAAATAGCCATCCATCTTCATAATCCGCTTTTCCGGGCCAATCCCAGCAGTCACACGGCAGGAAGGCAGGAACACCAACTGGACAGGGTGCCAACCCATTAATTAGCCGTGCCAGTCCACCTCTTTGGGAGGACATGCAGACTCCACGCTGGGAACATCTGGGACACGAACCCCAGTCACTGTACCATGGAGTACCTTGAAAATAAATGCCCTCCTGAAATCTTTACCAGCTAGGTAATAAAATATGTGTGTTATATCTGGAAGATAATCTGTAAAGGCGCTATATAGAAAGAAAATGACATCACAGGGAGCAGAGATGACAGAGGACTGTTCAGTAGCCACTTCTTCATTTACACCACAGTGGTCATGTTCACAATTAAACAGCCATTGCCCTTGTGTTTTATTATTCTTTCAACTTGGGGTTTGTTTTAAATAATAATAATAATAATAATAATAATAATAATTAATAATAATAATAATAATAATAATAATAATAATAATTAATGGCGTTGGTTTGGACATGTGCAAAGGAGAGCTGATGGGTATATTGGGAGAAGGGTGCTAAGGGTAGAGCTGACAGGTAAGAGGAGATGAGGAAGGTTTATGGATGTGGTGACAGAGGACATGCAGGTGATGGGGCTAACAGAGCAAGATGAGGAGGACAGGAAGAGATGGAAGAAGATGATCTACAGTGGCGACCCCTAACGGTAGCAGCCGAAAGAAGAAGAAGATAAATAAAAAAAAAAAAACTCAAATGTACATCCATCCATTTTCCAGCCCCCTTATCCAATTCACGGTCACGGCAAAGGCAGAAAGCACTCCAGGAGGAGGTGCCAGTCCATCGCGATGTCCACTCACTCACACGTCCGCACTCACTCGAGGGCACGTTAGAATCTGAAATGAACCTGGCATGGACGTTGGAGAGCAAATATTTGGTGTTGACGATGATGGATTACTAAGGTTTAGGATGAAATGCCCCACATAGAACACCCGGTTTAATGGAAGAAGTCGGTTCAGAAAACCCGATGGACAAGTGGATTCCTAAATAATTTAAACGTGGCCTGCTCGTGATGCACAGCTAGCATCGGGCAGTGTAACTCCGTGATCCTAACCCACTCGCGACCTACTGCTCGACCCCATGCCGTTATTAACAATAGCATCTTGTGAACCCACCGGCGCCAACCTCCGCGACCCCGGGGTTGAGAAACACGGTGCTAATACCGTATTCGCGCAAAGAGACGCCACGGTGTTCGTTTCTCTCAGAAATAAAGGACCGGTGGTGTTTATCAGAGCGCATTTATTCGGATGCGGAGTTGATTTCCGTTTCTCGACTATTGGTCATATAAACTTGGTAAAAAACCGATCAATTTGTGTGACATTAATAATGCATGAAGTGATCTGCACTCCATTATTTAGCAGATTTTCAAAACTGATCAATTAAAATAAATGTTGAAAAAATAACAACTAACGCATGGACTTTACAATGTTCTGTCTGTATGCACCAAGAATGTCAATGTAGGGATCAGGGGTTGTGCGGTATACCAAAACCTAAAAAATGTAAAATTTAAAAACGGCAAGGTGCCAGCATATCGGGATTTCTTCTCAATGCCCCGTACGTGCCCCCAATCCCCACCAACACCCATCTCTACCCGAACTCCCCAAGCACTTCCCACCCCTATGTCCTATGACTTGTGCTATTACAGTTGCGGAAAAAGTTGCGTGACTTCATAAAACGAAACTAAATACTTGGAAGCCCCCAAGCAACCCCCCCACCCCCGCCCCAACCAAAACCACAAACGGTTCCTGCAACACGATCGGAATTTCGCTGGGAACTCCGACCATTTTGGCTTGGATGTGATCGGGACTTCACGGCTATAGAGAAGGAAGCGGTAGGTAGGGTGGCCGGGGTAACAAAGAGTGCGTGAGTTCTGGAGTTATTCGTTATTTGCTTCAAATTGTTCTAGTGCCGTTATGGAGGTCCGAAGGCTGGTATCGAAGCGCTGAAGTTAGAATTTTACTACCGATCCAACGCTAGGGATGTCGTGCCCACCTGGCGCCTCTGTTCTTTGTGCGTGAGCCCCCGGTTTTCACAGGACACCCTGTGATCACAAACCCAAGAGTCTTGTTTTAATAATTTGGTTTTTTTTTTCAGTTTAAAAATGTAGCTTTCGGTTTCCTGCACATCTCATAGGCCTACTGTTAAAATTGGGAACACTTTATAAAAGATGAGGTTATATTTACAGGCTCAAAGATTCGCTGCGGCGTGACTTTGAGTGCGATGCGTCTTTCAGATTAACATCGACGCACATTTTTTTTTTGGGAAGGCGGCGTTTATTTGCGCAAATACGGTAATATTTCTAAACTCGCTTCCCCAACTTCACTGAGCTCCAGTCCATTGCAGGACCCTCTCATACGGGGGCAGAGAGGCGCACATTTTCCTAACCAGAGTCTCCTTAGGGATATCTCTCACATAGACGTGGGGCGCACAGACAAGCCTGACGTGGAGAACAGCAGGGCGCTACCCACCGCGCCACCATGCCGCCCACAATTGTAAGGATTTCTCATCTTTCAACTCCCGTTGGATAAAGGCGGCTTCCTGATATAAAATAGCGCGAGCACACTCTGTGGACGTGACCGTAATGGCCCTTTAGGACTCTGTCATATATCTCAGTCCTTATCTGCCTGACTTTTCTTCCCAGGATTCCCGTTTTCCTTCCACATCGATAACGATGTGCAGCTCGCGTTCAGTGACGAATCCGGATTGGCCTGCACACGCGCGCTCGATGCTATGGCCGGGACAGATTCCAGGACCCCGTGACCCTGCATCTGGGGAAGCGGGGTTTAGAAAATGGATGACGTGCCTGAGCGAGCCCTGTGTTGGAATTGCGCCCAGTCCAGGTTATGGTCCTGCTTCTCAAAAATTCAACGGCATTAGGGCTGTTGGGAATTCCCCCAAAGAAAAACTGGAATCCATGACTCATCTGAGATGAGGTGGGTGGCTATCCTTGATGCGCTGCCACCGGGACCCTCTTCAAGGTTTTAACACTAATGAAAATAGAAAGAGGGGGAGTTGAATATCTTAATAGAAGTGTTAAATCCTTTGTGGAGGAGCGCCTTCCAAATGGACCTCATAAAGATTTCAGATACAGCATACTGCCATGTTAGGAAGCAGTGGGAGCGGTTTGTAAAAGATCAGAGAAGTGAGGAAATGTTTCATCTTTAATTGAGGTTTTAATGCAAAGTAAACCTAACCTGATCTAACAGGTATTTTCCTATCAAGATTTCCGGGACAGGGATTTGGGGACGCTGGAGCCTATCAGGGAACACTCGCAAGTCTGATTATCCTATATGGGGTCATGCTGGCATCCGTTTATAGACTACTAGCTGTGCTACCCTTCTAAGAGGAGTTGAAGAAGTGATCTGTCGATTGGAATGTATTTCGTAGTGTATGTATAACAAAATGCATTGAATTTGTTAATCCAACAGATGGCGCATCTCAAACATTTGTAGTAGTGAAATTCATGTATTTCTATGAATATTTGCGATGTGCCATCTGTTGGAATGAAAAATGCAATGCATATGTCTCTGTTATAAGCCACTTGGTATAAGATTCATCAAAGCAGCATTAATGTTTGTGATGCACCATGTGTTGGAATGACAAATGTAATGCATACATGTCTATTATATGCTATTTGGTATCTTCTTCTTCTTTCGGCTGCTCCCATTAGTGGCTTGCACAGCAGATCATCTTTTTCCATATCTCCCTGTCCTCTGCATCTTGCTCTGTTACACCCACCGCCTTCATGTCCTCTCTCACCACAGAATAATATTCGTAAAAGCAGTGTTAATATTTGTGATGAGATACGGCTCTACATGCTATTTGGTACAAGATGCATAAAAATAGTATTAATGTTTGTGATGCGCCGTCTGTTCAAATGACAAATGCAATGCATTGGTCTCTGTTATATGCCATCTGGTATAAGATTCATAAAAGCAGTGTTGATGTTTGAGATGCGCCATCTGTTGGAATGACAGAGACATAACAACCAGATGGGCACAAAGACACTCATTCATTTATTTATTTTTTGGTATCTGGTACATTTTATGGCGTGCACGGTGGCGCAGTGGTAGCGCTGCTGCCTCGAGTTAGGAGACCGGGTTCGCTTCCCGGGTCCTCCCTGCGTGGAGTTTGCATGTTCTCCCGTGTCTGCGTGGGTTTCCTCCAGGCACTCGGTTTCCTCCCACAATCCAAAGACATGCAGGTTAGGTGGATTGGCGATTCTAAATTGGCCATAGTGTGTGCTTGGTGTGTGGGTTTGTGTTTGTGTGTGTCCTGCGGTGGGTTGGCACCCTGCCCAGGATTGGTTCCTGCCTTGTGCCCTGTGTTGGCTGGGATTGGCTCCAGCAGACCCCGTGACCCTGTATTCGGATTCAGCGGGTTAGAAAATGGATGGATGGTACATTTTATTAATCCCCGATGCAGAACTGTCTTTTCGCGTGCCCTTTGGAGGTCAGAGCACAGGGTCAGCCATGGTATATTAAAGTGGATTATAAAATTACGTCAGAGTTAAAGTTTTAATAACTTAACAGGAATAGGCGGCTACAACCGAATACTAGGGCTGCTTTTAATGAGCCGATTGATTTGCTTACTTGTGCCAGAAGTGGGATTTGAAGTCGCAAAGTCAGAGCCAAAAGCTTTGCCACGACGCCACACTGCCTGCCAGTCAGTGATATCAGCTGTAAAACCTACAAATATTATGCACAGAAAAGCACTCAGTTACGTAATACTTCGGATACACCCGACTAACTGATGCCACTATAACTGACGCCCATTGCCTTACGAAATAACACAGCAAGTTGTATAATAAAACAAAAAAAAAAAAACTGGAATTTTTTCACCCATCAAAGTCGGGGGCTTTAGCGACTAAATGATCATTCGCGCCGCTCCGCTTTTAGAAAGACGCTATATAAGAAGTGCTTACGGTGCTTTGCAGACATGTTTAGTACAAAAGGCATAAAAGGGCAGAAAGCGCAGCTGGCACGATGGCAGGCGAAAGCCTTTCGGTGCGCTGCAAGGCGCTATATACTGTAAGATGGAACTCCCCTTTCACAAAGACGAGAGCTGCTGCTGGGAGCAGGGAGAATCGAAAGGCCCAACTCAGGGCGTCTCGTGAAACCGGAGCGGTAACTGAAATCTCCTCCCGAGTCATTTAAGTCCCAAACCCGCGGCCGCTCTTCTGGTAGAATGAAAGGCGCGCAGCTGCAGACCGGAAACTGCGGGATACGACGAGCAGACCTGCAGGGCATGGCAGCAAAACGCGCGATTTCCGGATCTCTTTGTTACTAATTTACAGAGTTCGAAACGACAAGCAGCGCCTTACCGGGGTGCAATTTTTTCTTTCTTTCTTTCTTAACAGTCTGCGACTTCGGTTTTCCTTTTTCCAACAGCAAGAAATCCGGTCATATGAGAATAAAAAAAAAACTATAATTTAATAAACTACTTACGAAAGACTCAGAGGATGCCAAGTCATAATCAGACATGGAGAAACAATGCAGCAACAAGTGAAAGGATATGAACAACCATAAAATACACACACACACACACAGATGAATCTAATAAATAAATAGTATGCAGTCTCTGGAGAGTCCAGTCCGCGCACGCGCACTTTGCTCACCTGGAGTTCTTCAGTCTCAATGAAACCGAAACGTCCCACCAGGTTTCGGCTGACATACAAACTCCGCTCGTGTCAGAGTGACGATGACCTCGTCGTCTTCTTCTTTTTCATCATCTTCTTCTTTTTTTTTAATTTACGAGACGCGCCCCAAACGAAGACTATTTTCTGCATTATCACTTTATTATCCTACAGCCTGTAATTTGGACGCATTAGTATTTCTGATGCGATTCTTATACAGCGCTGCCAAATTAAAGTTAACAAAAAGGTGGAAGGTGAGTTCTAAGCGATTGCAGGTAATAAAGAAAAGTGTAACGGCTTCTAGTGCCACTTTTGGATATTATTGCACTTATTTTCTATGCTGCTCAGTCTACAGCAGGACGTCTAAGAACTTGCAGACTCTAAACACCAATCAGGGTTTTGAATCCAAATCTCTGGAGCTGCTCACCACAGCCGCGCTAACGCCTCCGCCACCCCGCTGGTTTTTTTGTGCGCTGGGGTTGAGTGGCAATTTATGGTGAAAAAAAATGAGATCAACAGAAACAGTATGATAAAAAAAAACTCAGAATCACAAGCCTCACTGGCTCCTGATTTTCACAACTTTCTGCCAGCATTTGTCGATGCACTTGGATGAACTTCAGAATGGGGTACGTTCGAACGCCAACGGTGAGGGAGCAGGGCGCGGAGGAATGAAGCTGCTTCCTGGTGCCTTACAATGCAAAGCACGATCTGCACTGCCTCAGGCACCCTCACATACGGAGCTGTAAAGAAGAAGACCGGTCTGAATTCTATATAGTGCCTTTCCACAGCAAACCGGTGCAATACAACTGTTTCAAATTATGATGTAATTAGAGAGTAGGCAGGTGAATCTGCGGGGCACACAGGGAGTGAGTAGTGCGGCCACAGAACAATGGCGCTGCTTATGTAAGGCCCATAGGCTGCATGATTGACCAACAGTGAGACAGATATGAAAGGCACTATATAATAGATAGATAGATAGATAGATAGATATGAAAGGCACTATATAATAGATAGATAGATATGAAAGGCACTATATAATAGATAGATAGATAGATAGATAGATGTGAAAGGCACTATATGATAGATAGATAGATAGATAGATAGATAGATAGATAGATAGATAGATAGATAGATAGATAGATATGAAAGGCACTATATGATAGATAGATAGATAGATAGATAGATAGATAGATAGATAGATAGATAGATAGATAGATATGAAAGGCACTATATAATAGATAGATATGAAAGGCACTATATAATAGATAGGTATATAGATAGATAGATGTGAAATGCACTATATAATAGATAGAAGATATGAAAGGCACTAAATAACAGATAGACAGATATTATAGTATGTTTTATGTCTATCTAAGAAAAAAGCTATACAGAAAGCTATAGATAGATCTGACAGAAGGTACTATTATATATATATATATATATATATATACTAGGGGGTTCGCCCCTGCTCACTTCGCTCGCCAAACCACCAGCCTGCATTAAATGCCATCAACTTTGCACCTTTGCTGCTCATATTGTGAAGAGGAGGGCGGAACGCACCCCAAGGAGACGCAGTCGCTCCTCATGAAACCCCCTCTTAAATGGTGATTAAATGGGAAACAAATACTTTTTCTTTTACCTTCTCTTTGCTCGATCAAATGCTGGTTTGCTGCTGCTGCTGTGCCACATGATCTGCATCTCGTGCGGCACTTCGAACATTTAAAAGCCTGTACAACAGCTGTTCTACTCTTTGTCTTTTATTTCTGGCCCCGGGCATTGTTAAATTGCCTGGCACAAAGTCTTGATATTTTTTAGTTTATAATTTAAAAACGGAATGAGAATCTGAAAATCTAACAACATCACACTAAAGTTCAATAAATTCTGAAATGAATGACACCAAATATATATATGTAGGTTTTAAAATATGCCGATTTAAAAAACATGACATAAAAACATCACAAAATCATTGCACAAAATCGTTGCACTTTTAGGCTTAGGATTTTATATCTATCTATCTATCTATCTATCTATATACTGTATATATATATATATATATATATATAGAGAGAGAGAGAGAAAGAGAGAGTGAGTAGATATATAAACTACTAGCCGTCCCCCACGGCTCCGCCCACATAGCAGTGAAACAGGACAAACTTTAAAAACCAATAAACAAACAGGTACCGCTAGCTAAGTGGAGGCAAAGGTCCGCTCCAAAACGTGGGCACAGGTAGAGAGACTCGAATGGAGGCCGGCGTGTGAAAGAGGAGTGCCCCACCCGTCTCCCTCCTGACGTCACGCTTCTCCCTCCCCATTGGCCCCGCCCCCTTTCCCTCAGATTAGCACGAATATTTCACTCCTTCAAGCAAACTATGATCTGGAATGTTCAGGCAAATTCTAGAAAAAAAAAAACAGATCAAAATCCGTTAAGATAGATAGATAGAAGAGATATATACATATACATAAAGTAATAAAAGTGAAAGACCATATAAAATAGATGGCAAAAGAGGTATGCAATAGATTGATAGGTAGGAAGATGTGAAAGGCGCTATATAACAGACTGACAACACATGTGCCATCCAGAGTGACCCTAAAGCACAAAGTTCTATCAAACCCAGTAGTCCACCATGCTGACTAAGACGTCATCACCTGCAGCTCAGTTCCCCACCTAACACAGGAGGACTTCACCAAATGTCCACGTCAGCCGAGGTCCACCATCCCAGATGCAGCCTTTTGCCACTCAGGCACATGTCAAGTGCCACATACAGTTTATTTAGTGACACTCTGAGAGGCGGTGAACAGTGTGTCCAGCACTGTGCATCACTGAGGTGACTCGATGGCTACTGTGACACTCAGTGGTGCCAGTATGAGCACACGCTCTCTACTGGCAGTGGGTGTGGAAGAAGCTGACGAGTCACGTCTCCTTCATGACCCAGCACAGTCGATGAAGTCCTTACAAATAAGAGAGCATCTGAGTCGAGGCCCAGGCTGGAGTTGCCCACCTAACTTTATCAGAACTCGATGGCGGCCCTGTCACTTGTGACTCATCTGGAGCCATGCTCCTCATAAGAATTGGGGGTGGTGTTAGATGGTGCCCACTCCTGGTGTACACACCTTGGAGGCTGCAGGCTGTACTTCGTGCCAAGGTTGGTTGTACCATTTGCTGCTGCAAAGGGGGCAAATTCCGAACTCAGAAAGTGGGGGTGCGGACAGGGTGAGCACATTCTCCAGGTGCCATCATGTCATTGCTTCTTCTCGACAGAGCCTGGGCACTTAGTCATCCTCAGTCAGGTTATCTCATCTGTGCCCAAGCAAACAGAGCAAGCAAAGCAGCAGACTGGAATTGGCATGCCAAGCTGAAAATAAAGTGGGCATGCAATGCCAGGAACCTGTTCAGACTTGAATAGGGAGGATCGGGAATGCCTAACGGCGTCCACGGCTGTGTGTTCTGACGAGGTGGTCATTTGCAAACTTTATAGAGAAACTGAGATCCCTGGTCAGGAAAACAAGAGATAAAGTGGTGGGGGCAGCTTTAGACTGTTAAGGGGTCTGAGGCTGAGTGGGGCAGGAAGGGCAAACAAGCCACGTGTGTGTGTGGGGGGGTGCCAACGCAACTTACAAATAACGTGCACAAATAGACCTGGCGAGCTCCGAACACACCCCAGATCACAACAGGGTCCTGTCTGCTTTATATGTCTTGGCCTGTAAGCCCCCCTTAGAGTACTTTTCAGCATTTGGCCTTTTTGCATCTCTTGGTCTTTTTGTTTGTCTTCATCATCGTGGCACTTGAACCTCAGGCTTGTGCCGGGCTGGGCCTAAATTGGGCTTAATTCTGGATTGGGGGTGACGGTCTGCTTAAGCCCCAAGTGTTACTTTTAGGGGGGGCTCACGGTGTTCCTCTCAACTGAAATCATAACACTGCCCAGGTGTGGTGCACTGAGGGTCCGCAATGTCCTCACCGCACTTTGGATTAGGAGGAGCCATTAAGGACGCAAGTCATCCTCAAGTGTGCAAACCACGCACACTGAAATGCATGCAGGCTACAGAAGTAAAGCCCCCCACTCTACGGGGGAAATGTACAGACACGATATAAGGAAACACATACACGGCATGCTAACATGTAGACTATAATCATTATAAAATGAAACGCATACAATGAATGCATACCTTATCTAATGCAACATATACACTGTATAATAAAGCACAGAAAACAAAGCACATACCCTATATAATGCAAACACACACACACCATATAATGAAACACATAATGCAATGCATACAATATATAAAAAAATACATGAAACAAAACATCCAACCCGCTATATCCTAACTACAGGGTCACAGGGGTCTGCTGGAGCCAATCCCAGCTAACACAGGGCGCAAGGCAGGAGACAAACCCCGGGCAGGGTGCCAGCCCACCACAGGGCACTCACACACACACACCCACTAGGGACAACTTAGGATCGCCAATGCACCTAACCTGCATAACTTTGGACTGTGGGAGGAAACCGGGTCTCCTAGCTGTGAGGCAGCAGCGCTACCCACTGCGCCACCGTGCTGCCCATAAAACAACACATATAATACTATAAAACTATATAATGAAAATAAAACTATATAATGAAAACACATGCACTATATAGCAAAACGCAAACAATAAGTAATAAAACACATAAAACATATACAGTATTCCATATACAGTAATGAAAACACATATAACAAAACACACACACACTCTATAATGAAACACATAATGCAATGCATACAATATATAATACAACACATGAAACAAAACACAGACAATACATAATGAACACACTTGCACTGTATAGTCAGGCAGTCATTTTCCAACCCGCTATATCCTAACACAGGGTCACGGGGGTCTGCTGGAGCCAATCCCAGCCAGCACAGGGTGCAAGGCAGGAAGAAACCCCAGGCAAGGTGCCAGCCCACCGCAGGGCACACACACACACACACCAAGCACACACTAAGGACAGTTTAGGATCCCCAATGCACCTAACCTGCATGCAAACTCCACGCAGGGAGGACCCGGGGAGCGAACTCAGGTCTTCTAACTGCGAGGCAGCAGCGCTACCCACTGTGCCACCATACTGTCCATGCACTATATAGAATATTTATATAATGAAACCCATATACTGTATGATGAAAATGCAGACACTATAATAAAACACATAAATCACATACAACTTTATTATAAAACAGATAAAACAAAATATACACTCTTTATAATGAAAACACATGCACTATATAGTGAAACACATATAAGGAAACATCTCTATATTTCTAAAATCTAACGTCTGTCGGACTGCCTTTTCACGAGAGAACTACTTAACAGATTTAGATCGGGTTATTTTTCTAGAATTTGCTTGAACACTCCGGTTGATTTTGCGACCTCTCTCATCGTGCTAAGTATCAGAGTTCATTTGCGGTACTAATCTGAGAGACAGGCTGCGGGCCTTGAGGGAATGGAGAAGTGTGATTTCAGGAGTATTAGGGCGGGCCCTTCTCGCTGTCCTGTTTGTGGAGGCTGCGGGCCGAGTCGGGGAAGTGTGATTTCAGGAGTGGGGGGCTGTCCTGTTTGTAGTTTACTATATAATGAAAATACGCGCTACATAATGAAACATCCATCCATCATCCACATTAACATCCTACATGGTCACGGGGGTCTGCTGGAGCCAATCCCAGCCAACACAGGGCTCAAGGCAGGAAACAAACCCTGGGCAGGGCGCCAGCCCACCGCAGGGCACACACACATACACAAGGGACAATTTCGGATCGCCAATCCACCTGACCTGCATGTCTTTCGACTGTGGGAGGAAACTCACGCAGACACGGGGAGAACATGCAAACTCCACGCAGGGTGGACCAAGGAAGTGAACCCAGGTCTCCTAAGTGTGAGGCAGCAGCGCTACCATTGCACCACCATAATGAAATGTATACAATATATAATGAGATACATGCACTATATAATGACAACACAGACATATGCACTATATAAAGAGGCATGCATAACGAAACACATACAATAAATAATAAAACCCATAAAGCGCATACAGTATATCATAAAGAAGCCTGCACTATACTGTATAGCGAAACGCTTACAGTATGTAATGAAACACGTCAAATGAAGACACATAAAGGATAGAATGAGATGCATACACACCACACTGAAATGCATGCCCTATGTAACAAAAGACACACAGAGCCTAGTGAAATGCATAAAACTTTATGAAGAAACGCATCTGCGGTATAGTAAGACACACACACACACACACACATTATAGACAAGGCCGACACGATGTCTTTAAGGAGCGAGTGGCCCTGCACTTCCATGTCTCTCTCTTCACATGGCTTGTGCTGCACAGCTTTGACTCGGAAAACCTCAAACCGGGAATACGAGAAGACGGCCCTCATTTGAATGCAGAGAAGAGGGGGCTCAAAGCTACACAATACTAAACTGGATCATTAGAGTGGCACAGAGGACACTGCAGGGCCAATTGAGCTAAGAGCACCAAGTCAATTCCGCAGAAGCAATAAGACCCGACCTGGAGCACATTTGACAAAACTCTGGGACAAAGAAAACCACAACACTGCTTACGAGGACTTGGCTGAGGGCTGTGCGGACATTTCAAAAACGTTGAAACTGCTTCACTGTGACTTGTTTTGCACAGCATCTGGTTGGGGTTGAGGCCCATTGGTCAGTTTATTTCAAAGGGTCTCTGAGGAAGGCCGTGATTGGACGACAAGTGGGCGGAGTCTCTCGCGCGTCTCAGCTGACTGGGCACACCTTGACGCTCCTGCAGGTGAAGCTCACAGCAGCAGACTCCCCACAATTCACCACTTCCTCGATTTAGGTGGAATCAGTCAAGTCAGCGTGTGGATCTGGATGGATGGCACCTACGAGCCAACACGTCCGTACCTGGCGGAAGCGTCTCTAGCGTGTGCCTTTCGGTAGACAATGCAGAGGTATACTGTATATATATATATATATATATATATACTGTACGTATGCATCTCATTAGAGGGGAGATATCCGAGCCCACCCGGTTAGCATTTCAGTACGTGGTGGTGGTGGTGGTGGGTCGCGGTGTGTTCTCTGAACTCCTAAATGGATCAGGATGGTGGACGCACACAATGGTGGTGACAACAAGAACAAAACTGCCAAGGAGAGCCTGGAGGGCGGCCAGCTGTGGAGCCACTGAACTAAACGGAAGAAGAGACGTCAATAACCGTCACATCCAGAAAGCAACCAGCACAAGGGCGCTGGGGAAGCAGGAGTGAAGCAATCGATGTTGTTCAAAGAAGTGGAAAATGAGAGTTCATCTTCAGCACGACGTGACTCACAGGAAGCGCGCGACTCACGGCCATGTGAATCCGGACAAGCAGCTGCGGCCCAAAGCTTCTTTCTGCTCTTTTTTGATTTTTATGGTATGATTTCAGGGTGCTGGGGAACTTGAACACGGGTCAGCAAGCCGGTATGTGACATCGGTGACTACACTACCCCCAGACCACGTACTGTAGCTACCGAAACGTCCCAGGAGTCAAACTCGGGCCTTACAAGACTGTGACTTCATCTCCTCTCATCTTCATCCCACCTGGAACCTTCACCGTCACCTTGACAGGCCTCTGCATCTTGAGCGGGTCAATCCATTAGGTGACATAGGGTGTAGCCAGGGCCGGATTACGGTGGGTGCTGTTGATGCTGCAGCATTAGGCCCATTCCTGAAATGGGCCCAGATGAAAACAGACGAGAATTTTCCGGAAGCTGAACAGTTTTCCTTTGCTATATTAACCTCAAAATAATTCTTAAGAGTGAAATTTGGAGTCTGACTTTCAGACGCCTAGACACAGCGTTACTTATTATACAGTGTCAGGGATGCCAGGGGCCATGACCCGGCCGGGACGTCATGAGGGACCGGATGTGGGTCTGCGCCCACCCTGGATCACGTGGGGGTCGCCTTCCTGGTTGTTCTGGGGGCCACGGGTACAGCTCCACCCTGTAGGGGCCCGTGGTCACCACCAGGAGGCGCCCCAATGCCTTTGGGGACCTGTTGCCCCAGCACTTCCGCCACACCAGGAAGTGCTGGGGGAAGACTTTGGAGGATACCCGGAGAGCTGCCGGGAGAATAGCTGGGGCATGGCCAACGGGGGAGTGTCGGAAGCACCTGGAGCTCATCCGGGTCATGTATAAAAGGGGCCGCCGTCTCCCTTCATTCGAGGCTGGAGTCGGGAGGAGGAAGGACGAGGCTCAGGAGAGCTGTGGAGGCGGCCCAAAGAAAGGCATTGTGGCCAGGACTGTGACTTTGGGGTCTGTGTGCACTATTTGGACTGGGTCTGAGTGACCAATGGTTGTAAATATATTTTGAATAAACGTGTTTGTGGGTGACATGAACATGTCTGCCTGTCTGTGCCCGCGTCAACTTCCACAACAGTTACTATTGTTCTTTGCGCTGTGACGTAACAATAACATCATCGTGTTTATTGTTAACCGAAGATTTCAAGTTAATGCTATCAATTTTTTAGTTAATCAGCTTACTTAGTAATTTAGCTGCGTTTTTTTTTGCAATATCTTGGGGATTCTTGCCACTTTATTATTGTTCGGTAAGTGCCACGTAGTCAAATTTTCACCTTAAAAGTACAGTACAGTAAATACAGTAAATATTTAAATGGTTATCTGTAAAGGTAAAACTAAAATCCGGCCCAGCATGGATCTTTAGAATTTTTAAAATCCTTGACAGGATGAAATTTAAATCGTGGACAAATTTTTACCCTCAAGAGCCTGAACTGAGTCACTTTGACCCAATGTTTTTTTTACTCTGTTTCGTAAGAGAATTGCAAAATTTGGTGTATTTCATTGTTAGGTTTTCTGCATTAAGTGCACTCTTCAGACAATTGCTATTGCACGTTGATGTTACGCAGTTTGATGTTAATCTCGACGTCGTCATTATTCTTCATGTTCAATAAAGGCTGGCTGGTTGTGTCGCAAGCAATTAAGGCTCCTTGGTCGGTCTGAGTGCGCGTGTACGGTGAGTGTCGAATGCGCCAATGCCGAGAAAAAATAGGCGCTGCAGCATCAGGCCCAGTTTCATGTTAATCCGGCCCTGGTTGTAGCAGTGCTACTTTGAGTTAAAACTGCATCTCCCAGCAGTCCCTGCAGGGCCTGTTGGGGTCAAAGGTGCTCAGAGAGGCTTAAAAGGAGGGCAGGTGTCTGAAAGAGAGAGAAGTGTTTTTTTTTTTTTTGTTGTTGTATTTTGTGTGTCGTTTACCCGTCGGACTGCCTTCTGTTAAGTAAGTCATATTCAGTCGCTGTGTCCTGGATTGTATTCGTTGTTGGGGTCTCGATCGTCTTCGGTCTACCTGTGTGCTGAGGACTGATTGGATTCACGGCTTTCCCGCTCCTGAACCATCCATCCGTCTTCACCCTTACAGTGCCTACCGCTAGGACTGCTTTGTATTTCCCTTACAACATACAGATCTCTGGACTTACTCTCGTCATTTCTCATGATATTCCGGTGTGGTATTCCATGGATTTTGCTGTGCGGTTTTTGTGTTTAATGTAGTATTGCCATAGGGGTACTGGGGTGGTATTATTGTTTTCATTTATATTATTTCATTTCATTATATTATTTGTTATTAGTTCCCAGTGGGGCGGCACGGTGGCGCAGTGGGTAGCGCTGCCGCCTCGCAGTTAGGAGACCCGGGTTCATGGAGTTTGCATGTTCTCCCCATGTCTGTGTGGGTTTCCTCCCGCAGTCCAAAGACATCCTACATTGTGCTTGGTGTGTGCCCTGCGGTGCCCAGGGTTTGTTTCCTGCTTTGTGCCCTGTGTTGGCTGGGATTGGCTTCAGCAGACCCCCGTGACCCTGTAGTTAGGATATAGCAGGTTCAGGTTGTATGATGGATGGATAGTTCCCAGTGTGCTTTATTTTGTCTCTTTTTGTGAGTGTGTGCGGGTCGGGCCAAGGCTGGGAGCGTCCCTGGGATCCTCTATAAATAAATCCCCGTCATCTTGACGGTGTGAATGTTAGCGGCACCGGATCGCTACAACGTCATCTGAGGGGCACCATTTATGAAAGTCAAAGAGGAAGAAACAAACCCGACTCTGGGTGTCCCAGCAGTTCAACTGAGATCCGGACAAAGGGTCTGTAGCTTCAGGGTGTCTCTGGCAGCTTTGGGTTGGGGGCAGAGAAGAACGATGAGCTGGACTGACGGGAGTTAAAAGGGCTTTAGTTATGGATTTTACAAACTTTATTTACTGCTGGCTTTAACCTCCACTTGAGGCACTCGAATTTATTTGTTTAACAGAAGAAGGGCGGCACGTTGTTGTTGTGAAACACTAAAGAATAAAAAGCGCTGAGTGCTTTGCTGCACCTCACCCCGGGGGAAGCAGAGCACTGGGACCCCTATCTACACATCCACTCAGCAAAGTCACAACATACATAGGTTAGCATGGGGGCCCTCCAGGGCAAATGCCCAGCGTGCCCATATGTTAAGAGGGCCCTGGTTATGTGTCCTTACTGCTTGGCTCATCTCACACATGATTATCGACTGTCCCGGGTTCAAGCCCAGACCATCTCCGACTGTGCTATAAAAGTCACCAGGCAGTCGCTAAATGTGACAAACCCAGCGAGTTTCTGTTGTGTAAATTGACATTGAGATCAGCAAGCGAAGTCAGCGAGTCTGATAAACCCTACTGTGACGTAATGTGACGTCAGCCTCAGTCAACTGTATACATTTAAAAAATATACCATGCCTGGCCAGAAATGCCACTTTTGTGAGGTCAAATTGCGCTTGGAGTGAAGTGACACACACTGGCAACGTTTAGTTAGCTCTTTATTTTCACGAATCGACCTCGCGTTACTCCAAATTCTCACTGAACGTTCAGAAGTGTGAAGGTAAAACGTCCCAATTTGGAGATCTGAATGTTCTAAAAGCACGAGAACGCAGCATGAACCATCAACTATCAAGCGCCACGTTTACAGGTGACTTTTCACAGACGTATTTCTTTACGATGAATTCGGAAGTTTTCGAATTAAAGTGGACGCTTCTGGGGCAACATTTTCTTGCACTGGTACGTGACGCGCACAGTAAACGCTTTGAGCATGCGCAGGAGCCGCAGGCACGCCAAGGCAAGGAGCTCACGTCAATCGGTGGACGGTTAACCAATCAAAACACAGCACTCTCTAGAGCCCGCCCTCTACACGTTGACGGGTGAAAGTAATATTTTCCATTTCAGGAGCGGTGTTCACTTGTATAAAAAACTGAAGAAATAATTAAAGACATAAGCAACAAAAATATATATATATGTCATGGCACATGTAATTAGTTATACTGTCATTGTTTATTTTCACCTTTCACGGTATTTTGACTTATTTGCATATTTATTGAGTTAATAAGAATTACCTGCGAAAGCTTAGAAATCACTTCACTTTTTTTTTGGTCTGACGAGAAACCCCCCAAAAATAAAACACTTTTGGGCTCGTCTTGCACGCCGTGAAGCTTTTTGGCACCCCAATATATTTCGCACACCCGTATGATAAATCGTAAACCAAAGGGCGTCTTCAGCAAAAATGATTTAAAGGATGCGAAGTTGCGCAGGGTGGCACGGTGGCGCAGTGGTAGTGCTGCTGCCTCCTAGTAAGTTGACCTGGGTTCGTGTCCTCCCTGCGTGGAGTTTGCATGTTCTCCCCGTGTATCCGGTTGCAAGACATGAAGGTTCGGTGCATTGGCGATCCCAAATTGTCCCGTGTGTGTGCGCCCTGCATACCCCCCTGACCCTGTGTTAGGATATAGCGGGTTGGGTAATGGAAGTTGCGTAGAGCACATCAACCGACCCCCTAACTGGAAATATGGGGTCAAAGTTGCTCCTTTTCACAAAATGTTGGAAAAAAAAACGAGGCCCGTTAATCTCGGCATGTGGAGTGTCGTTTTATGCTATTCTGGGGCTGCTCACCACGAATATGATAATATTTTTGATATTTGCTTCTTTACCGGTGGTCCCAGCCCCTCCAAGATTCACTCCGAGAAGGTTACAAATGACAGATTTCAAACATATGCATGTGGGGTGTCGTTTCAGGATATTTCAAGGTCCGCGATATGACGTCATTTTGGATTTGTGATCCTTCCTTGAGACTTGGCCCCCCTATGGACCTCCATCAGAGGGTGAGAAAACACAAAGCATCAATAAAAATCGAGAATATTTAGACTTTAGACATTTAAATTACGATAGGTTGACCAGTCGTACTTTTTTTTATTTAGCATTCCCGTTTTTATGCAACTCGTGCTGGTATAGGAAACGAAATGTCCCGTTTGTCCAAGCTAACATGTAATTGAAATGTCTTGGACGTTTCTATAAAAACTGACCGTTAATTCAGCCAGTTAGGAAATCGTCCGTCCGTCCGTCCGTCCGTCTGTCTGTCTGCTCGAGGCGTGGACTGTTTGGTGGCGTGCGGTTTTCTAGCCGTTTATGAACGTACGAACGTTTGAAGTTATGGCCACAGAGAAACTTACTAAGATACCTCCGCCTTCAAAAGAACTTTCTCTCTGCATGAACTTGTCCTCTCTTTATTTTGGCGTGTACTTTAAATTTAGTACTGAATGCTGCACGCCTCGCAGTTAGGAGACCCGGGTTCGCTTCCCGGGTCCTCCCTGCGTGGAGTTTGCGTGTTCTCCCCGTGTCTGCGTGCGGGTTTCCTCCCACAGTCCAAAGACATGCAGGTTAGGTGCATTGGTGAGCCTAAAATAGTGAGTGAGAACCCTAAATCCAAAGAGGACTCTTTCATTTATGTGAGGTAGAGGGGACTGGGCGGTCTCATGGTCTGGAATCCCTACAGATTTTATTTTTTTTCTCCAGCCGTCTGGAGTTTTTTTTGTTTTTTCTGTCCCCCCTGGTTATTGGACTTTACTCTTATTCTATGTTAATTAATGTTGACTTATTTTGTTTTCTTATTGTGTCTTTTATTTTTCTATTCTTTATTATGTAAAGCACTTTGAGCTACTGTTTGTATGAAAATGTGCTATAGAAATAAATGTTGTTGTTGTTGTTGTTGTTGTAGTGTGTGTGCCCTGTGGTGGGCTGGCGCCCTGCCCGGGGTTTCTTTCCTGCCTTGCGCCCTGTGTTGGCTGGGATTGGCTCCAGCAGACCCCGTGACCCTGTAGTTTGGATATAGCGGGTTGGATAATGGATGGATGGATGAATGAATGCTTCACTACGTTTATAGCCAGTGTTTCCCACCTCTGTTGCAACCATTTATGTTTATCTGAAATAATGAAAGAAATTTAAAAAAGTGGTAATGTAAAAAGCTAATCAAGATCTTAAAAATAAATGTTTATTGGAATGTTTCAAATGAAAGAAGCATTATTTGTTTACATTTAAATTAACCTGTCAGTATATATTGCAATATAATGTCCTTATCAATGCTGTAGTGACACTATAAAATGGTATTCACAGGATGACCACTATAAAAAATCTAAACATATCTGTAGAAAATACAGTTATAAAACTAACATTTTCTCATGTAATTTTACAGTAAAATGCTGGCAGCAGATTTGCCAGCCACTTACTGTGTTTTACAGTGAAGCTGCTGTAATTAACATTTACAGTATTACACTTAGATTTCATAATACAGTATTGTACAATAATATTACAGTATCATACTGTACGATTAAATGACAGTGTAATACTGTAAATTTTAATTACAGCAGCTTCACTGTAAAACACAGTCAGTGGCTGGCAACTCTGCTGCCAGCATTTTACTGTAAAATTACAATGAAAAATTTGACAGTGTGCTTATGCCTGAATTTTACTAAAACTTTTAAAAAACGACGATAATTATTTGAACGCTCGTCCCACGGGTGGCTTGAAGTAAGCCGAAGCTGCCCGCATTTGGAAACTTTCGACAACCGCAGCTAAGACGACACCAGCTAATAAGGGGTGATTACTGAAAAGTGAAAACCTCGACGAGACCACAACATGCAGAGCCCCCCAGCCCACTGCAGTGCCCCCCACAGGCCAGTGGTGCCAACACCGGACAAATGAGCTCGGACTTCCCGGTTTGGCAGACGCTGGCTGGCCGCCCACACCTGCTGCCATCCGTTGGCCGCGGCGCGCCCCCCACTGATCCCATTTTAGGACCACTATGCATGATGTCACTGTTGATGTAACCCGATCGTCGCCGTCCATCGCTGGGCTCGAGTCACATGCACGAGGGGGTTTTATTAGCGGATTACATCACATGCCTGAGTGCTTCGGTTTCGGTGACACCACAAGTAGCTTCGGGTTAGGCGGGGGGCTCTGGCACTGACCTGTCAGATTTATGTCTTCACATGCCAGCCAAGTCGTATCGCGCTTCAGTCACCCAGTCGCACTGCCGGCCAGGAAGCCCCCGATCTGCAGCCCAAGATGGCTCATGGATATTCCCCCCACGCCCCCAACAAGGCCTCTGTTAAACTCCTGGTACTGATGACAACACCTGGCATGGGCACCGGCTGGCAGGATACCACGACTAAACAAATAATAGCTTAATCCCAGTAAAATAGATTTTGCAATTAAATTCATTTTGGGATTAAAGGGATGTGTGGCTGCACAATCCAAGGCGGCTCCGTCTAAGAAGGGGCTTTGCTTTGCCAGTCGGGATTATCCTGGAAGGGGCAGAGGAGACCTGGGAAGGAAAGTGTGGACTCCTCTTTCACAAATAACATTGCAGTAATCCACTTGAGCTGATCTGGGCACCAGAAATCCACTGCCAGGTAAAAGAACATGTCCGCTCATCTACTAACCATCTTAATCCTTTCTCAGAGACAATCTTGGCAGCATCTGGCACAAAGCAAGAAGCAACCCCATATGAGATGCCAGATGGTTGAAGGGCAAACTCACACATACATCTACATTCAACCCTGGAGGGAATGCCAAACAACCAAATGGCACACTCAATCATACAACCACATTTATCCTTAGATGTTTTGCCAGTCAGCTGCAGGGCACACTCAAATGCACAACCACATTCAGTCCTTGAGGAAATGTCACTTGACAATAGGGCACACAGGCACATGTCATTCAATCCTGGATGGCATGCTAGTCGATTAAAGGGCACACCTATGCATACACTCACATTCAGCCATGGGTGGGATGCCAGTTGTCTACAGGGCAATCTCACTCATATGAGCACACTCAACACTGGATCAAATGCCAGTCAAGGGCACACTCAGACAGACATATACCCACATTTAACACTGGATGGGATGCCAGTCAGTTATAGGGCACACCTATGCATACACCCACATTCAACTCTGGATGGAATGCAAGTCCGTACAGGGCACACTCATAAACACACACACAACTGACCCTGGATGGAATGCCAGTGAGTCACAGGGCACACTGAAATACACAACCACATCCGATTCTTGATGAGATGCCAGTCAACTACAGTGAACACACAGATACCCACATTAAACCCTGGGTGACATGCCAGTTGGTTACAAGGCACACTCACACAATCTCTCACATTCAGCCTTGTATGGGATGCCAGTCAATTGAAGGGCACACTCACACACACCCACACACAACCACATTCAATTCTTGATGGAATGCCATCTGACTACAGGGCACACTCACATCTGCTCACACAGGGCCGCTTAAGGTTAACCAATGCACCCAAACACACGTCTTTCAGATTTGGGCACTGATGGGGTACCTGAAGGTCCAGTCACCCGGGCACAGGGAGAATGCAAAAACTAAAGTGGCTCTCAGTAGAAAAGTCAAATAATGTGAAGAAACTTCATGCCTGGCATTCCACGTGGGCATCAAAAGAACAACAAAATGAATTCCGATGCTCCGTCACATCTGAGGCAGAGACAGACACAGAATGCCTGGACCCCCGCCAAAGCCCCTCGCCTGAGGCCGTGTCTGGTCGGCCCGCCTTGCTGACTTCACACAGCCCCACCACGCTTAGTTGGCACTTAGAAGTGTAACATGGAGTTACAGGCTGACAGATGAGCGCCAGACGGAGGAGCTGGGCATAAGTGGGGGGGGGGCCAGAAATCAAAAGTTGAGATTTTCAAAGTGAAAGACCCCAATAAGACTCGGTGCAGTCAGCCAGTCGTCAGCTGTGTGTGAATCTAATCTGAACTGAAAGCATCGATAAACTCGGCCATACGGTGTAAACAGAACAGCCCCACCCATAATGTTGGCCCTTCACTTTACACTTGTGAAACCCACCCCACAGCCTCAACGTCCCAAAGGAAGACCACCAACAATCTCTGCCAGCCAAATCAAAACTGATTGACAGTCTCAGCCTCCCAGCGTATGCACGCCAAAACACAAAAACCTCGCAAACGCATGAAACTGGCCAGTCACCTAAGACCACCGATGTTCTCGTACAAACTGAATCAGTCAGCAGTCACAGCTCTCCAGTTTATGGCGGTCAAACTCAATGATAAATGTCATGGACTCCGATATGGACGTGAACAACGCTGGAGCACCACAAGGACCAGGCCTGTCTCCTTCACTGCATACACCTTAGACTAGAAATACAACAGCAGGTCAGCTCAGAAATTCTCAGATGGGTCAGAAGTTATAGGGGGGGTTGACAAGGGGGATGAGATGGAGGAGAGGAGGCAGTGAGAGAACTTGGAGAACAGTCTGCACCTCAGCATCAGCAGAACCACAGAGTTTCACCACACCAAAGAGTCTCTACATCCGGTCACCATTCAAGGAGTGGATGTGGAGGGGGTCCACTCCTACAAGTACTTGTGGGGTCTGCATCAATGACATGTTGGACTGGTCCCATAACACAAAGGAACTGGAGAAGAAAGGACAGAGCAGACACAGTGTTCTTAGGAGCATTCCTTTAACGTGGAGACCGACATCCTTCACATGTTCTACAACTCTGTGATGGCCAGTGTGGTGTGGTGGGCTGGCAAAATCACGGCAAGAGAGGACCACCCAATCAACAATCTGATTAAAAGGGCAGGATCAGTTATGGGGCACAATCTGGACCTGCTGGAGGAGGCAGTGGAAGAGAGAATGAAGACAAAACTGAGGGCCATTATGAACAACGCTGCACATTCTCTCTGGGACATTCAGCCAATGAATCATTCAGCATTCATCTATCTATTTATCATATAGTGCCTTTCATATCTATCTATCTATCTATCTAATAGTCCCTTTCATATCTATCTATCTATCTATCTATCATATAGCGCCTTTCACTATCTTTGTTTATCTATCTATCTATCTATCATATAGCACCTTTCACTCTATCTATCTATCTATCTATCTATCTATCTATCTATCTATCTATCTATCTATCTATCTTATCTATCATATAGTGCCTTTCACATTATCTATCTATCTATCTATCTATCATATAGTGCCTTTCACATCTATCTATCTATCTATCTATCTATCTATCTATCTATCATCATATATCTGCCTATTCATATCTATCTATCTATCTATCTATCTATCATATAGTGCCTTTCATATCTATCTATCTATCTATCTATCTATCTATCTATTATATAGTGCCTTTCACCCTATCTATCTATCTATCTATCATATAGTGCCTCTCTATCTATCTATCTAGCACGTGGTGTGTGTGGCTACGCTTCCAACTCCCCATCCATCCATACCCTCTGTTGCAGCACACAGTGGCACAAGGACCATTCTACTGTAGCGCGGCCCACCAGGTACATAAAGACAGGACTAGTGCAGGGCAGGTAAAGAGCCAAACTGTACCATAAGTAAATAAAAGGTAAGTAAATGGATAGTAATAATTTAAAATAGATAGTAATACAGCAGTTACCAGTGTACTCTCAGTTCACAAAGATGAAACTCATCAGTCATCTCACTGTCCTTTAATCCGCCAGCAGACCCCCGATGTTCTCGTACAAACCCCACCAATCGACAGTCACAGTTCTTGAGCTCGCAGACCAAACTCACGGAGCAGCCCCTCGATCCCACCATTAATGTAAATTTCCCTATTGGCACTCCAAGTCTTCCACTTTATGCAGAATACCCAACCTGAGTAATCTCACTGTTTCAGTTTCCAAGCTCATCGATAATCTCGACCTCCCGGCTCATTTGGATCAAACACATTGAAGATCTCGGTGTTCTGGTTTTCACGGTCCAAACTCACCGGCCGCACGAGCTTTGTAAAGTCAAGTGGAGCCCAACTCGTCCCATCCATATGTGTGAAACGCCTCAGTCACCTCGCTGCCCCTTTAATGCACAGTGAGACCACTGAAGATGGCATACAAACCGAATCACGGAGGCCTCACTCATCGATAAGCTCACTTTCTCAGTTTACATCGGTCAGACCT
Source organism: Polypterus senegalus (assembly GCF_016835505.1). Lineage (NCBI taxonomy): Eukaryota > Metazoa > Chordata > Cladistia > Polypteriformes > Polypteridae > Polypterus > Polypterus senegalus. The sequence goes on along the minus strand of NC_053166.1, from coordinate 157,819,429 downwards.
CTCGATGATCTCCAGTTCACGTTGATAAACGTCTCGATAATCCCGCGTTTCCAGTTAACTTCATCGATAATTTCAGCCATCCAGTTGTCACGCACGACATCCATAGAGAGTCTCCGCCTCTCAGTTTAGAAGGGGTGGTCCTCACGGATAACCTCAGCCTCCCAGCTCATTTCAGTGAAGTCCACCTGCCATTTCCATTCCCCTGCCCCCATCTGTACACGTGGAGGGCACTAATTGTCTGAGCTGCCAGTTCTTATCATCCAAAGCGTCTACAAACCCACCCCAGTGATCCCAGCCTTCCAGTTTGTTGAGATAAACACATCGGTAACCTCGGCTCTCCATTTGATCCAAATGAAACATGTTACTCATTTCAAGCTTCTGGTGTTTACACGTAACGTCAATTGTTCATCAGAATTCCTCGATTTAGGACAAGCGGTCCTCATGGATAATCTCAGCCTTCCAGTTCACGTACAAGAAACACATCGATAAGCTTGGTTTTCCGGTTTCTACCACCAGAACTTCTCAACAGTATCAGCCTCTCTCTCCATTGAAACGGACCAAAGTCATCGAGATAATCCTCGGGCTTCCCGTTCACACACATGAAACTCGCACACGCCTATTCACTCACGGTGAGACCACCGATGTTCTCGTATGACCCGAATCAATCAACAGTCCCAGTTCTTCGGTTTACGCAGACCAAACTCTGTAATAATCCTCACCCTCTTGATTTACATCGGCCAATCCCACCAATGTTCACAATGGCCCAGTTCCGCTTCGGTAATCCCCAGTTTCTACAAATTATGCTCCTCGATAACTTCCACTTCTCCCACACAACACCCAAAAAGCGCCGTCCTCCCGGATCATCTCCACTTTACGGCCCATTGATAATCTCGATTTCCCAGTATCTACACGGTGAGATCGCTTATAATCCCTTTTGGAAGAGACCAACCTCACCGATATTCCCAGCCTCCCAGTTCATTTTCATGAAACTCGTCTGGAATCTCGTCGTCTCCTTTACGCACACCAAAAAAGTCTGATCCGCTCAGATCTCAACAAACACGTCCACAAGCTCACGTTTCACTTTTCATCGATCATCTCCACCTCACCCTGTCCACGGCACATAAAAGTGACTAACAGTCGAAGGCAACGCGGACCACCGTAACTCAAATCGGATTTTTTTCACTTCGATCTGATCTGAGCTTTTGAGAGAAGTGTAGTCAGACTAAAAAAAAACACAAGTAATCGAAACTTTTCAAATCAGATTTTTACATTTGCTACTACGAGAAGAAGAAAATCCAAACACGTAACCCCAGTCCTCATGTCCTTACACTCGCTACCAGTTAAATTTAGGGCCGATTTCAAAATCCTCCTTTTAACATATAAAGCCAGAAATGGCCGAGGCGGGTTTAGTTATCTGGACTTATCATTACGTATAAACCTGAACGCACGTTAAGATCTCAAGATTGCAAGGATTCATAAAACAACGGGGGCCGAGCTTTGGAAGTGGAAATAACGAGGGCGTCAGAAATAAACTTGAGCCATTAGGATGAAAAGTCAAGACGGAGGTAAAGAATTCAGGGGTCGCTATTGACATCCCACTAGGAGGCTCCGCCCCCTGCTCATTCCGCTTGCCCACCGCCGTGATTGGTTTACCGGATATACAATTTAAAGAGATTGTTAGTTTCATGGGAATTGTGACATATGCTGCCCGATCATTTCAAAGCCTGTACAGCAGCTGTCCTTTTGCCACTTCGCATTGTAAAGGGCTGTTTATTTTGGCCGAACGCACGCTAAGGAGATGCCGTCGGATCATCTGCTGTCTTTCTGCGGTTTGGCGAGCTGCGTGTTTTTCTTGTCGCATGTCGTTGTTTTAAGAGCTGGGAGCACGTGATGCGTGTCTGCCAACAGCAATCCAACAACTGCGAGGCTAGATGTCCGTGGACTTGTTTTAAATGGTGGCTCACTGCCTGGTCTCGCGTGACGTTGTAAAAACAGTACTTGTCCTTTATTTCCAGCCCCGGGCGTGGTTAAATCTCTTTCTCCGGACGTATAACGCTGTGCGCGTTGTCAAGTGCCGCAGATGAACGCACGCTAAGGAGATGCCGTCGGATCATCTGCTGTCTTTCTGCGGCTGTCGCGCTGCTATGTCTTCCGTGCTGCACTCCGCCCTCCCTCAATCGGACCCAACAGTCACTTAAAACCAAAAAGGCTTCACCCTGGCTGGGACGCTACAATACTTTTGAATTTTCCTGCTTTCATATTCGTTACCTTTCTCTGCGTGTGTATCGCGCCATCATTTGTTTCAAATTCCTCTGCTTTCATAATCTCTTATCTGCCTTTCTTCTCTCCAGCGCTTTTGAGTCTCTTTTCTCCGCGCTGCTCTTTCTTCTTTGCTTAGTCGTTGACATTTCATGGAGAACGTATTGTCTTTATACGCGTTATGTGTGCTGAGAGCACAGGATCTGTGTGTGCTACGTGTCTTTACACGACTGAGTGTTACTTGATATTGTTTGTGTCTTCAGAGAAGATCACGTCTCGCCGCCCTGCTTTTCCTTTCCGGGATTTTTTTTATAATAGAGAGATATTAATCAGATTACTAGGGCAGCATTTGTTTCTTTTAAGTAATATAGCAAAAATTAGACCTCTTATAACATTGCAAGATGCTGAGAAATGAGTTCACACTCGATTACTGTAACGCACTCCATTCAGGACCACCTATTAAAGACATCAGTTCCTCCCACAGTCCAAAGACATGCAGGTTAGGGGCACTGGCGATCCTAAATTGTCCCTAGTGTGTGCTTGGTGTGTGTGCCCTGCAGTGGGCTGGTGCCCTGCCAGAGGTTTGTTTCCTGCCATGTGCCCTGTGTTGGCTGACCCTAGGATATAGCGGGTTGGATAATGGATGGATGGATGGATGGATGAACCCAAAAGGCACACTGACTAGTGGTTATGTTTCATATCTCATCAGCATTCTTTACACACTCACAGGTAAGGCGCATATTTTAAGAAACAATGGGGAGAGAGAGACAGAGAAAGAAAGAGAGAGAGAGAGAGAGAGAGAGAAGGAGTGAGAGAGAGAGAAGGAGAGAGAGAGCAAAGAGAGAGCAGAGAGAGAGAGAGAGAGAGAGAGAGAGAGAGAGAGAGGGAGAGAGAGAGAGAGAGAGAGAGAGAGAGAGAGAGAGAGAGAGAGAGAGAGTAGAGAGAGAGAGGGTGAGAGAGAGAGGAGAGAGAGAGCAAAGAGAGAGAGAGAAGGAGAGAGAGAGAAAGAAAGAGAGAGAGAGAGAGAGAGAAAGAAAGAGAGAGAAGAGAGAGAGAGAGAGAGAGAGAGAAGGAGAGAGAGAGAGAGAGAGAGAGAGAGAGAGAGAGAGAGAGAGAGAGAGAGAGAGAGAGAGAGAGAGAGAGAGAGAGAGAGAGAAGGAGAGAGAAGGAGAGAGAGAGAGAGAGAGAGAGAGCGCATTTGCTCCTCACCTTCCACGTGTTCTAAATTTGCCGTTGCAATTCCACAATTCATACTCATTCAATACAAATGATCGTATTGAGTGATATACAAAAAACGGATTTTAAGTTTTTTATTCTGATGCTTTAAGCAATTTTAATAGTGACTAATAGAGACTAATTTTAATACAGAATAGGATAACAAGAAAAACGAGAATATTTTATTTAAGGACAAAATGCAGTTTTTAAATATTGGATTGTTTTTTTTAGTCTGATCCCATTTTTTTTATAAAATTGAAAACCGTTTATGGTCTTACCTTTATTTGTAAATGAAGTGCATTATTCATCGCCTTTCCTCTAAAAGTCCCTCATTATTATTATTATTATTATTATTATTATTATTATTATTATTATTATTATTATTTCTCCTTTAGTTTAAAAAGTTTTAATCTTCTATTTTGGCAGTCAGTTGGGACACAAAATAAAACATCTTTCTGATATCGCGAACTTGTTGGCGCCTCTGCATATTAGAACAGCAGCAACGAGCACCTGTTGGGCTCACCTGCGCCCCCCTTCGGTGCCACACGGTACTGTCTACCTCTCCTTGTGCTTTTTCACTGTAGTTTTATGTCCGAACAGCACGACTAAATATGCCACAGACATTCATTAAAGATCTTAGCCAGACTGTGGAAAGTCAGGGTGTGTACTAAACGTGTCTGCAAACCTTATATTGGCGACATACTGAGAGACAGCGACGGGCACGCGCCGATTGAATGCATCAACCCCGTGTGTGAGGAGAGCGCGGTCCGAGCAGAGTTGAGACTCGTCAGTGCAGCACCTCGCGTTTCTCCCCTATGTATAAACAGGAATGTGCAAATTCAGCGATTTTGACTATAAAAATGATCATAATTATTGTAATCATACAGAAAAAAATGTATAGCACAGACCAGTGGACACATTTCTTTTATGCTGTCATTATTAGTTTTTTTTTTTACTTTTCATGATGACACCTCACCTGCCTCCCCTGACCGCAAGACCCTGATCAGTTAATACCCACAACGTCAATCACAAAAGGCTCTGTGACTCAAAACTCTGATCTTAAACCGTTGTGTAACGGGCCCTAATATCAATCATAGTCTAATACGATGGGTGTTACGTGACTGACGTTGAGGGCGTTTCGTGATGTTGGCGCATGACATGTACGTGACTGGCCTCATAGGTACTGCGGTCTGCAATTACACTCTGTTGGAACTGAACTGCCTGTTTATGTTAATTTGCATATTCAAATATGTGGAATTCTGGGAGGAGTTGGGGTGTGGCTGTAGGCGCGTGCACGTGTGTTAAATTTCACGTTCATTGGGATTTATAAAGGAGAAGTCGTGAACTTGGCGAACACGCACTTTTTTTGCATCTGAACCTTTTTGTGCATATGCGCCTTTCTAGTTCTAGTTAATGATACGCACGGTGATATACTGTACTTGCGGCCCTTGGACCCTAAGCCGTTTAAAGTACCACTTCAGCACCACTGGTCCAATAACGACAGGCATCCCTGAGCTTACCACGCGAGTGGGCCTTTAGAGCCCACCTCACACACCCGGGTTAACAAAGGCAGAGACTCCGAGCGCGTCGACTGCCAAAGGGACAATAAAATCGTTGAATGACGGACTCAAGTAACTCGGACTGTCTGCAACAAATGAGTCAAGAATGCGGGCCCAAATTAGCGAGGCTAAAAACAAAGATATCAGATCTGCGGCTCAAATACAACATTTCCGTTGTTTGCCTGTAGATTAAGAATTACTAAGAAAATATAAATAGCACATGGCTTCTTTCCTTCTTTTTTCCCTGTCTTTATTATGCTGGTGAATTGACAGAAAACAAAAAAGGCAAACACTTCCCGGATGCTGGACGTGAGCCACAACATCGATTTAAGGGACACCAAAATAACCCGAAATGGAAGAGCAAAATCCCCCCACCTCCGAGCCTCGGACCTCTCAGGAAAAACGACAGCAAAGAAGGAACAGCTGGGAGCAGAAAGAGCCGCCGGGCTGGGAAAGGAGAGCGGAGGGAACTGTCTTCGGGGTTGGGATCAACCGGCCATTAAACGGCACACAGACTGCCGGGCGACGCCTCGGGAACAGCGTGTGTGTGAGTCGGAATAGGGCGGAGGACACGCGACAGTGACATGGAAAGAAGCCAAACACGCAACACAGCATCAGCACCGTCTGGCATTTCATAAAACGAGCTTTACATCTGATTGATGTGAACGGCACTGTTCAGTGGCTCTCAAACTAGGGGGGCGCGAAGATGTGAAAAAAAGAAAACTATCTATCTATCTATCTATCTATCTATCATATAGTGCCTTTCATTATCTATCTATCTATCTATCTATCTATCTATCTATCTATTATATAGTGCCTTTCATTATCTATCTATCTATCTATCTATCATATAGTGCCTTTCATTATCTATCTATCTATCTATCTATTGTAGAGTGCCTTTCTATCTATCTATCTATCTATCTATCTATCTATCTATCTATCTATCTATCATTTAGAGCCTTTCTATCTATCTATCTATCTATCTATCATATAGTGCCTTTCATTTTCTATCTATCTATCTATCATTTAGAGCCTTTCTATCTATCTGTCTATCTATCTATCTATCTATCATATAGTGCCTTTCATTATCTATCTATCCATTATAAAGTGCCTTTCACATCAGTCTGTACTCTGTAGTGTCTCTCCTATCTATCTGTCTGTCTGTCCATCTCTTATTTTATGGTGTCTTTCACCTGTAACTTTCTATTTATCTTGCATGTAGTGGTTTTACATCTACAGTACCTCTCAGTCTCTCTATCATATAGCGCCTTTAACATCTCTTAAATTGGATATGCAGTCCATGTATGTATGACTGCAAGGCATCAGCCAGTAAGCACAGTGTCACGGGTTCAGTGCTCCCTGCCAGTGCTCACAATGCCACACTGAACATGGAGATCATCTCAGGCCATGGTGGTGTTTTTTTTTTTGTTTGCTTCTTCCTGTGTTCTCGTCAGCTTTGTCTGGGGTCTCCATTTCTCCTCAACAAACTGAAACACTCGCCATTGGGCCCTTGCAATTAGTCATAGAGGATGCATGCATGTCATTTTACCCTGTGATGAACTGGCATCGTGTCCAGGTGAAGTGGTGGGGCTCCATCTTAGTATCCGATGCTCCCCATGTGGACTTGGACATTTGTAATGCCATCAAATAAAAAAAATAAAAAATGGGATGAGAAAATAAAAAAAAAACTGATGGATTGTTCTTTGTTTTGTTTTTTTTTTCATAATGCTTAGGACCACCAGGAGCCAGAGATTATCCTTGCAGCACTAGGGCCATAAAGCAGGAAATATGGTGCCAGTCCTTTACAGGGTCCACCACACCCACCCTGTCCTAGAGCAATCAACTGATCACACCAGTCTTTGGGAATATGTAAGGAAAAAAAAAATGGAGATGGGGAGAACATGCAAACGACACACAAACCAAGACGGAGGGCTGACTTCAAACAGGACGCTGGGTCTGTGTGGCCAAAGTCAAAGTCGCTGCCCCACCATGATGTCCTCCATTAGCTTAGACTGGAGGCTGATAGGTGCAGAATACAATAAAATCATCAAATACTAATCAAAACAGTACAGATTATTATATTATATTATATTATATTATATTATATTATATTATATTATATTATATTATATTATATTATATAGGCACTGGTTCCTCTCTAACTGTGAACTGGATCAAAAGTTTTAAGAGGATTATGTTGTGTTATGTGATATTAAATTACATAAGTACATCTGAGAGCTTCTCCCCACTGTGCCAACGATATATATATTATATTATATTATATTATATTATATTATCCATCAATCCTCCCCCAACCCGCTATATCCTAACCACAGGGTCATGGGGGTCTGCTGGAGCCAATTCCAGCCCACCGCAGGGCACCGACACACACACACACACACCAAACACACACTAGGGACAATTTAGGATTGCCAATGCACCTAAATTGCATGTCTTTGGACTGTGGGAGGAAACTGGAGTACCGGGAGGAAACCCACGCACACATGGGGCATATCATATCATATCATATCATATCATATCATATCATATCATATCATATCATATCATATCATATCATATCATATCATATCATATCATATCATATCATATCATATCATATCATATCATATCATATCATATCATATCATATCATATCATATCATATCATATCATATCATATCATAGATCAGCCCCAACATTCAAAGCCCTGCCAGGTGAGGTGAATGACGCGGGTCATCTCGCTCCAACGGCTCCTGTCAAGGGGTGGGTGGCTTATATCATTCAGTTACTGAAGGTGAAGTGTTGCGAGAAGGATAAATGGACAAGCGTAAGGATCTAAGCAACTCTGACGAGGACCACTCTGTGATGGCCAGACCACCGGGTCAGAGCATTTCCAAAATGGCAGGTCTTGTCGAATTGTTTGTGGTATGCAGTGGTTAGGACCTACTAAAAGTGGACCACGGGGTGACAGGGTGATGGACCCCTAAGGCTCATCGATGTATGTATGGAGAGTGAAGATCAGCCCATCTGGTCCAATCCTACAGAAGAGCCACTGGAGCACAAACTGCTGGAAAACTTTATGCTGGCCATAAACACACAGGGCATTGTATGGAGTTGTGTGGCTACAGACTGGTCAGGGTGTCCCTGCTGGCCACCAAGGCTCCTGCAATGGGCACCTGAGCATCAGAATTGGACTATGGAGCATTGGAAGCAGTTGGCCTGGTCTGAAGAATGCCATTTTCTTTTAATATCATCTGTCGGCCAGGTGTGTGTGTGTGCTTTGTCGTTTACCAGGTGTAGAGAGTCAGTGGGACACACCAGGGGTCTCATGCATAACATCATGTGTAGAACTCACACTCTAATATGGTGTACGGACAAAAGCGGGAACGTACGTATGCACAGAAAAATCCAGATGCAGGAATCTGTGCGTACGCAAACTTCCATGTTCTTCCGCTCCATAAATCCCGATCAGTGTGAAAAGTAACGCTCGTGCACGCGCCTGCTGTCCCGCCCCAACTCCTGCCAGAATTACTCCTCTTTGAATATGCAAATCAATGTAAATAACCCTTAAACTCAGCGTTCTGTGAAAAGACAATGGGAAAAGCATGGGGCAAAATATAAGAATTTCAGTGAATACCAAGTGGAGGCAAAGAAAAAAACGTACTGTTGATTTAAACAGTGGGATTAACAAGAAAAGGAAGTTGATCGAGTGACATAGAGTGTCGGAGAAACTCAAAAGCTCACGTTCACAAAGTCGCACAGTGCCTGAAATAAAAAAAAAAGTTGTCACATATCAAAATCGCCGTGAAAGGGCGAGTCGTAGCCCACCGTCTGAGCGTCATATGAAAGATTGTAAGGATACAGAGAAAAAAAAAATAGGCACACAGTAGGAAAAAATCAAGGAATGTCAACTTCAATCTCGACATTTCCACTTTAATCACGTAGTTTATTTTGTCATTAAAGTAGAAAATCATAAACTTTAATTAACCAGTTTCTCAAATCCCATCGTAAGTAAAGTAGCACATTAAATGCTTTGTTTTGTATGTGATCTTCTATGTGCTCTGTGTGTGTGAATCACTACTTGCTTCTTAAACCGGCTCTCTTCCTCTGACAGGACACAGAGTCCATTACATTCGTGATATTACAGCTCTCTGAATAACTAAAATACTGAGATGTATACGTGATATCATTTTCATAATGATACGAGTTAACGCACGTTATTAAACATGGGAACACGGTGGCGCAGTGATTGTGCGCGACCTTCGATGAAATGCTTTACTGCAGCAGTCCTGTCTCTCTCAAACGTACTAACCTCCAATTCCTGTCCTTGCTTTTCTTTCCCCAAGTAACCGATCGCCACACAATCAGCTCTGTAATGGACGTTAAGCCATCTGTAAGCTCAGAACGACGATTCTTCAAAACTTTTAAGGAACATCGAAATACCTTCGTAGTACGTGTTTAATTATTCTGCCCTTCACGCCAGTCCCAGTGAAGCATACAGTGCAGGGCAGGAACAATCGTGAGCGGAGCGCCAGATCCTTGCTAGCGTAGCGACACCGTGTCCTTTAATTATTAACAATATAGATTATTTAAATCGAGTTAAAGTTGTATCTGTATAATATAATAAACATATTTTACTGCATTTCATCTTAAAAATGATATCGTCATCATATGTAAACACGCGCTTTATAAAGTGGCTCAGGTTGTGTAATATTATAATTGCAGTACCAGTTTACAGTGAGGTGATTGTACTAATAAGTGCTAACAGGTCTACAAGGAGCACTTGATGGACTGACGCAGTGTGTTTAGAGTTCTTTGGATGAAACTGTTTGTGAACCGCGAGGTCCGTACAGGAAAAGCTCTGAAGTGTTTGCCGTATGAGAGCAGTTCAAATAGACAGCGTGGCTGAGGCAGCGTGTGCTTGATGCTGTATCCTGATAATTCTCTTTCTGATCAGCTGCTGTACTCCTGTGATTCACACTCAGATACAGTGATATAAATATTCTGAGTGGTGCAATGAGAGTAATACAGTATGGAAAAAGATGATCCGCTGTGGCAACCCCTAAGGGGAGCAGCTGAAAGAAGAAGAAGAAGAAGTTGCAGTGAGAGTAACAACACTAAAGCAGCTATGGTATTTAGAATAGTTTGACCATTCTGTGGACCATTATATTGTTACAAGTTAATTACAGTCAGATGCATTAAACTAATAAACAATATGCGTTTAATTTCAGTGTATTTATAAAGATGCGTCAAGAAAAGAAAGGGTAACCACACAGGAACAGTAACACTGCTTTGACGCTGGGTGCCGCCAGTCTGCAAAACCAAGGGGATAACTTGCGTACGCCAGGGTATGAGCTACTGTGGAAATGTGCGCGTCTTTACACCAAGTTTAGGTTTTATACATCGCGATTTGAGCGTGGAAACGTTCGTACGCACCGTTTATACATGAGGCCCCAGGTGATGTTCTGCTAGAAAGCCTTGTGTCCTTGCGTTCATGTGGCTGGTACTTTGACACGTGCCACCTACCTGAAGATTGCTGCAGACCACGCACTCCCCTTCAAGGCAGTAGTATTCCCTGATGGTGGTGGCCTCTTTTGGCAGGATAAAGCGCCCTGCCACACCGCAAAAAAAGTTCAGGAATGGTTTGAGGAACACGACAAGGAGTTCAAGGTGTGTGGACTTGGCCTCCAAATCCTGCAGATCTCAATCTGTTCGAGAAAACAAGTCCGGTCCACGGGGACCCCACCTGACAACTGACAGAACTTAAAGGGTCTGCCACTAGCGTCTTGGTGCAGATAGCAGTGGGCACCATCAGAGATCTCGTGGAGTCCACACGGTGACGGGTCAGAGCTGTTCTGGCAATTGGGCGGGGGGTTGATGTTGTGGCTGATTGGTCTGTGTGTCTGTGTGTTTATTGGTTAGGCACTGGTCCTCTGTAACCCTAAACTGAATTAAGAGACTTGAAGAGGACTGAGTGGGATACATTCTCTTACATGCAGTACTTCCTGGCCATTATTACGTTATGTTACATTAGGTTAGGTTACATTATGATTACGCTGTGTTATGTTACATTATGTTTTGCTATGTTATGTTATGTTATGTTATGTTATGTTAGGTTATGTTACACTAGATTATGTTATGTTACATTATGCTACGCTATGTCACGTTATGTTATGTTATATTGTGTTATGTTACGTTACATTAGATTATGTTATGCTATTTTACATTACGCTACACTATTTTATGTTACATTATGTTATATTATGCAATGTTACATTACATTACACTATGTTACTTACTGTATGTTATGGTATTTTACGTTATGCTATGCTATGTCACGTTATGTTATGTTACGTTACATCATGTTATGTTGTGTTATGCTACGTTATGTTACACTATATTATGTTACATTAGATTACGTTATGTTATTTTATATTACGCTACGCTATTTTACGTTACATTATGTTATGCTATGCAACGCTACATTATGTTACATTAGATTACATTATTTTATATTATGCTACGCTATTTTACGTTACATTATGTTATGCTATGCTACGCTACATTATGTTGTGTTATGTTACGTTATGTATTTTACGTTACGCTACATTATGTCACATTATCCATCCATCCATCCATCCATCCATCATCCAACCCACTATATCCTAACTACAGGATCACAAGGGTCTGCTGAAGCCAATCCCAGCCAACACAGGGTGCAAGGCAGGAAACAAACCCCGGGCATGATGCCAGCCCATTGCAGGGCACACACACACACACATTAGGATCTCCAATGCACCTAACCTGCATGTCTTTGGACTGAGAAAACCCACGCAGACACGGGGAGAACATGCAAACTCCACGCATGGAGGACCCAGGAAGTCCAGGTCTCCTAACTGCGAGGCAGCAGCGCTCCCCTCTGCGCCACCGTGCCGCCCATGTCACGTTATGTTATCTTATATTACGTTACATTACGCTTTGTTACGTCACGCTACGTTAGGTTACGTTACATTAGTTACATTAGGCTAAGCTATGTTACGCTGCGCAACGTCACGTTATGTTACACAAAGCGCAAATGAGAGCTTGGCTTTGTAGCTCAGTGTTCACAAGCGGCTGCGAAAAATCATCGTGCGTCAAGTACAAACGTTTAGCAATAAGAGCAGATGACTAAGTAGGAACACATCAGCGGAGTCAAAGTGCAATGATGTGTATGTGAAATCATAATGAGGACGCACACAGACACACACCCAGACACACACGCCCACGCCGGGCTCAAAAGCTGATTAGCAGATACTCCAGGCATCAGGTCATAAAGGCCCTATATAAAACCCAAATACCTGATGGCGGCCAATTCCGTCCCCCAGACAGGCCAGTAAATAGCCCTGCTGGCACCGGCTGCCGATGTACCCACCCAGGCCGACACGCTGTGTGTACAAACAAAGCCAGCCGGACCGCCGGGCCGCCAGTCCGCTGAGCACAGAAGCCGAACTGTACGCGCTCCGGCCACTGCGGCACCCAAGTCTGTCAGTTTAGGTTACTTAGTGGGAGACGCTGAGAAAGACCGGCGAGGTGACGTTACAGACAGCGGTCACCGTTTGAAACATTTAAACAAATACCGTATAGCGGCTTCGCGCGGGTCCGCATCAGACACAAACAGCTGCCGCCCAGCTAGCCGGGCTACGCACGCTATAAACTCACATTTTATGAGCACAAAGCAAACTTGTTACTGGCTAAAATAATGCCATGTGCGCACAAATCAAAAACGATGGCCTCCGTAAACTCAGAGAGGAAATGCCTGATGTATTTTTCAGGTTTGCAGACTGGAAATCACCCAATGTGGAAGCTCGCGAGCTGACCGGACAGCCGTCCGTTCCTGAGGTGGCCGAAGTAACCATAAGCGACCTCAGGGGCTCTTCAAACAATTTCCAAGAGATCCTGCAATAAATCTCTCCCTTCCCGCTTAGTGGCTGTGTAAATAACGTTATCTGATCCCTCCTCGGGTTTCTCCTTATCGCTCACTGAATGTGCGGCGGACGTTTAAAACGAACGGGACAGCGTGGAACGAGCGTCTGCTGGGGTCTTAAAAAAAAAAAAGATAAGGAATTTACAGCACGCGTTCCACGGAGACCAAAGTGAAAGAAAATCCCTCGTTAGTCCCCGGTACCGGTAATCACAGAATGTAAACGAACGGAACTCAAGTTGAGCTCTGTGTCCGGGGATGGGTAGGGACTTTCCAGGTCCAAATTAGTCGAAGCCTGGGCTGTGGACATGTGCCCATCCATCCATTCATTCATCTATTCATCCATCCATCCCTGCAGATATGAAAGGCACTATATTGAAGATTGAAATACAAGTCTGAAAGGCGCTATATAATTGATAGATGGAAATACAAGTCTGAAAGGCGCTATATAATTGATACATGTGAAAGTTGCTATATGTACAACATAGATAACTAAAGATACATAAAAGGCGCTATACATATAGATAGATGTAAAAGGCGCTATATAAGATATATATATAGGCAAATGTGAAAAGCGATAGATAGATATGAAAGGCGCTATATAATAGATAGATAGATAGATAGATAGATAGATAGATAGATAGATAGATAGATAGATAGATATGAAAGGCACTATAAAATCGATTCCCACCCTAGACAAAGAGCGCCAGGCCGCCACAGCGCAGAAGCACGTCTCTCTTTACACACAGGACGTTGAGTTGACGGATCACTAGCGGCCGGATATGGTCATTGTATTCTCAAGCATGCGGACATATACAGTACCTACATATATTAATACAGTCAAATTCAAAGTTCACATTTTTAAAGTCCACAAAACTCCAAACAAGCCAAAAACAAAAACACAAACTTGGCGGCTGCGATTCGATTCTTTGCCGTTTTGATAAGACTATCATTTCTGTTTGAATCAAGCCCGATGTGAAGAGTATGCGAAACTGTTAACAGCGGCGGAAAGTTTGATACTCCGATAATATGTAGAAATAAACATTTAAAGAGATATAAGAGATCAATGGCAACAAAAAGAAAAGAGATACGAAGAGTAGTTAAACCAGAATGACTGCAAATGAAGCCGAAACAGCCGACCAGATCCACTGTAACTAAGTGGCGGAGTGACGAAATGGCGTGTAACCGGCACTACCGGCAGGTATCACACCCGCGCCAAGCTCCGCTGCCTTGCCTGCTCACAATGAAAGGCGCCTCATTCTCCAGACTTTGCCTCCTGGAAAGGCTCCGAGGAAATGTAGCGTGTCATCTCGCAATGAGACAGGGACCGGACAGGAAGAGCCGCTGCAAGTCCAGCCGGCTGTAATGAGAGCGGCTGCACATCATCAGGCGCTCAGTGTCTATTCAGAACTACAAATCTCACAAACGAGCGACGAGCAGAAGTCCGGTGGCAGGCGGTGCAGCTCTGCGGATGTCACGACTCACCTTTCTGGAAGTGCGGCTCCTGTCGTGAACGATCTCAGCCAATGACAGCGGCTACAAATCCAGGAATGGCAACTAGCGAAGCTCCGCGAAAAACACCCTGGGACGGAGAACGACATGAAACGAAGAGGAACAACGTGAAGAACAAAAAGAAAAAAAAACACGTCCGTCCGCCCGCAGGAAAATCCGACTGAAAAAGGGAAACGCTGAAGATCGCAGGGAATTTCTTGAGAAAACCATGCAGTTCCGCCCCGACTTCAGCGCATTCCATGACAGTGTGCAAAACTCGGAGACTCCGCCCCCGCCACATGCGGCCCCGGGGGTGGGCCGGGCTTGCCAGGGACGGCCGACGAAGAACGCGGCGTTAAGGGAAAGGGGGGGATCTAAAACTTCGGGGGATGGGAACTGGCGGGTGAGAGGCGATCACGCGAGCCCCGCGGGCAACGGCAGGACGTGACCAGAGGTGACAGGGCGGCGCGGCGCCTCGGGAGCACGTGACCCGACGGGCCAATAAAGCGCTTCTTGAATTTGGATTGTCACTTGATACCGCGGGGTGCTGGGCGGCGCAGTGCATAGACGAGATGGGCTCAGCCTCTGGCCGGTCAGTGCTTGTGAGCGGAGGGCGAGCTCCCAGGAACCCGGAAAAGTAAGCATGGCCCATTTAGGCTTGTGACCAACAATAGAAGGCTAGAAAACAGATGGATTGAATAAAATAACATAATATATAACAATCTACAATAATATATTATATATATATATACACACAGTGCCTCTCATATCTATCTGTCATTTATATAGTGTCTTTTACACCTGTGGGCAGTATGGTGGCGGAGTGGTAGCGCTGCTGCCTCGCAGTTAGGGGACCGGGGTTCATTTTGAACCTGCACTTCCAAGGACATGGAGCTCCCAATCAAACTGGATAGCCTAGACTATGAAACCCACATGGACCTGAGTGCCATCGGGCGCTATTCCTTTGATTTTTTTTTTCTCTGAATAAAAAAAGGGGCAGTACAGTGGCGCAGTGGGTAGCACTGCTGCCTCGCAGTAAGGAGACCAGGGTTGTCTTCCCGGGTCCTCCCTGTGTGGAGTTTGAATGTTCTCCCCGTGTCTGCATGGGTTTCCTCACACAGTCCAAAGACAGGTTAGATAGTTTGGCGATTCTAAATTGGCCTTGGTGTGTGGGTGTGTTTGTGTGTGTCCTGCGGTGGGTTGGCACCCTGCCCGGGATTGGTTCTTGCCTTGTGCCCTGGGATTGGCTCCCGTGACCCTGTGTTCGGATTCAGCGGGTTGGAAAATGGATGGATGGATTTTACACCTGTTTCTTTCTATTATAAAGTGCCTTTCACATCTATCTATCTATCATATAGTGCCTTTCATCTATCTATCTATCTATCTATCTATCTATCTATCTATCTATCTATCTATCTATCTATCTATCTATCTATATCTATCTATCTATCTATCTATCTATCTATCTATCTATCTATCTATCTATCATATAGTGCATTTCATCTATATCTATCTATCTATCTATCTATCTATCTATCTCTATCTATCTATCTATCTTCTATCTATCTATCTATCTATCTATCTATCTATCATATAGTGCCTTTCATCTATCTATCTATCTATCTATCTATCTATCTATCTATCTATCTATCTATCTATCTATCTATCTATCTATCTATCTATCTATCTATAGTGCCTTTCATATTTATCTGTCTATGGTAGCCCTCCTCACCAGTTATGGCGCCATATAATGGAGAGGTGTTTCATGTTGATTAGCACATACAAGTAAGTATTTCACTAGACTCTGGACAATAAGGGCCTTATAGAACTATAATATACACAAAAGGCACCATATAAGAGATACAAATAAACCTTTAATATGTCATACAGAAAGGCACTATATTATTGACACAAATAAATCTATAAGATGAATATATTCACTCACTGATCCTGCGCTGCTGAGTGCCCACTACACTGGTCGGACCTGCCAACCCGACTAAGAATTTGACCCCAAAGATGTTGTATGGCGCGGATTAGAAAGGAGCTGCAGTGTGTAACATAACGTTGAACTGTGTGTACAGACAGGCATGGCAGAGACCACAGACAGGTGCGTATACCAGCACCATGTGCAGAGGGCGCTATATACCATATGTACCCTAGTGCAGGCAGATCCCTTTTATTTGTCTTGTTGCTCTGTTACTGTTCTTCTCCTCCAGTTGAATTCCCCATTTTGTACAAGGTAAAGTGTAAATTAAGGAATTCCGCCGGACTCGGTACTCGTGACAAGAATGATATTATGCGTCTATAAGTGAAGCCGTCGTTTGTGAGACATTCGCGGTTGTTTTCCTTCACTGTTTATTATGGGATATCCATTTTCTTTTGACACAGCGCCCAGATTGACCAAAGAGCGGTCGCACTCGGCCACGCCCCGCCTCGCCCCGCCCCTCTCGGCCGACATGTCTGATTCACAGGCGCGCGTCCAGCCCAAAATAACCCGCCGTGTTTAAAAAGCTGCAGCGCCTCCATCGATAGCGGGCTAAACTGAGCTGGACACGGCCACGGCCACTCGGACACGGACATTAAAGCAGCGGCACAGAGAGTGGCGAACTGCCCGCAAGCTGGGGATGTCCATATAAACTGCATGTCCAGTACAAGTGTCACTTTGTGTATCTAATGTGACAGCGCCCGCCTATGAGTTAACAGACGGAACTCCGCAGATGTCACAGCTGACCGCCTCCCACCTGACTTGCTTGTTCTTTTTGTTGCAGTCTTCATTTTATTCAGCAGTAGGAGATTTTTCACTTCCTGTTTTATAAATAGCGAGTCAGCGTTGTGTGTCAGCAGCTTGTTGAGCCTGACTGACCTTAGACGGGGGTCTGAGCGTTCAATGCCGCTCAAAGGTAAAGCCTCCTTCTGCGCCATCGGGCCACTCCGGTTTGACTAAAGGAATCCATTCGGCCCAAGGACCCCCTCACTTGTGGCCTCATCCCACCTGACCGGGATCTCTTTGGGATTTTCTTAAAACTTCTTTTTTGTAGAGCGTATTTTCACTTCTAAATCCCCCACTAATACCTCAGACCGAAAACTCCCCAGCCCACCACTGCACACTTTGAGACCCCCTTCCAGTGTCCTCCCAGAACAGACAGACAGTTTCTGTTCAGTTGATCACACTTGGCAGATGACTAATTATTGTGACTGGCAGCACATGGCAGTTTGGGACTGAAGTTGAACAGGAGACACCGCCGAGGGCGCCGGGCCAGAATTCACAGCATCGACCTTTCGCACATGGACGTGCCGTACCTGAAGTTAGGGGGGTTAAAAGGACGTCTCGCTGTTGTTTTACACTCCCCCTTGGTGTGGCTGCTCCATGACTTACCATGAAAGGACAGACAATCCCGGACCACCTAGACACGTGTCAAGCCCCCCAGTTTGTACATTTAACAGACTTTTGTTAAATTGCCTAAGAAAACCCTGAAGGAAAAGTATTACTATTAAAGACACTATATGATAGATAGATAGATAGATAGATATGAAAGGCACTATATGATAGATAGATAGATAGATATGAAAGGCACTATATGATAGATTGATAGATAGATAGATAGATAGATAGATAGATAGATAGATAGATAGATAGATAGATGTGAAAGGCACTATATGATAGATAGATAGATAGATAGATGAAAGGCACTATATGATAGATAGATAGATAGATAGATAGATAGATAGATAGATATGATAGATAGATAGATGAATAAATAGATGTGAAAGGCACTATATAATAGATAGATAGATAGATAGATAGATAGATAGATAGATAGATAGATAGATATGAAAGGCACTATATGATAGATAGATAGATAGATAGATAGATAGATAGATAGATAGATAGATAGATAGATATGAAAGGCACTATATGATAGATAGATAGATAGATAGATAGATAGATAGATAGATAGATAGATAGATAGATAGAAAGGCACTATATAGATAGCTAGATAGATAGATAGATAGATAGATAGATAGATAGATAGAAACTTTATCATGGTTTACGCCAGCACATATTTACATATAATATGAATTCTAATTATAAGTATGTTAACAAGGTACATATAACTTATTATTATTATTTCTAAGTGAGTTAACACAGTATTGTAAACTGATTAGAGTTGAACAGACTTAAAGGTACATTTTCACAGTGCAGGTTGTCAATCATTGGTCAGTATGTTGGCCCAGTATGTTGTTGGCCCAGTATGTTGTTGGCCCAGTATATACATTTCATATTTTTGCCTGTTAAGATGTCTGCTAGACAAGCTCCATATCATTCAGCACAAGGGTTGAAGCCCACCTGGAGGGTATCAGATGGCTCCCCTTGGAGTCATGAGCAGGTAGCCAGTATTAGATATCGATGACCCTTTACCCCCCGGTGTCCAGAGCATGTACAATGCGCACACCTGTCCATGTAGGAGACGTTTCGGCTGTAGGCGGTTCATCTAAATCTGAAGCTTTGCTCTCTGCCAGCCCAAGTGAAAGAGAGCACCTCTGCTCTGTGTGGCACAGCAGCTCCGCCCCCTTCGTTTGAGCACCGCCTTCACAAGGCGCTGGATTGGTTTAGAAAGGTGACACTCAGTGAGCTGTCCAATTGCTCCCACCCACCTTTAATCAAAATGCTCTCATGGTGGTCTCCAGACGTCTGACTGCACCTGCACTGATGCCATTTCAGTGGCCAACACACACCAAACGACCTCCACTAATGCCCTTTATTTATCGTCGTGCCCAGTGCTGACCCACCCAAGTACGGCCATGTTTTTTGAGCATTTCTGCAGAGGGCCTGACTTGGCATTGTAGTTTACTGGGTATGCAGAGAGGGAGCCAGCGCAGGTCCCTGTGAGACCCCAATCATGTGTCTGATTCACAGTTTCTTAGCCACCCAAACTGTGGTCTGACAGTAAGGTGGTCTGTTATCCAGGACACCATTGACTGGAGCTTCTCCCCCAGAAGTCTGGGCTCTCAAATGGTTATGGTTAAAAGCAGGAGGGCGTGCAGATGAGTTGCCCAGATGCCCAGTGTTCTGACAGTAATGCCCGGTTATGCAGGTGGCCAGAGCCGTAGGTGTGATGTTGTCAGATGCAATGAACATGGAGGTCTCTGAATCCCCTGAGAGTTTTTGGCACTGCTTTCGGAGTGCTAAGCAACGTCGGTGTGCCACCCTAAGCAGGCAGGAGAGAAAAAAAAGGCCAAGTAACAATCTCCTCATTCATGTGCCATTACCTTCATGCCAACTGCATTCACGGCTGACATTGTTTGCATTCCTGCCCTCATCTCCTCTGCCTCACGGGGATTTCCGAGGTCACTCATTCACCGATATGACTCAGGGCTCCTCCGCTGGCACCGCCCCGCCTCACAGCTCTGGAGGGAAAGATGCCAGCAGAGGGTGGTGAGGGTCAGAGGGCACTGTGCTCGTCCTGAGTGCTCCGATGACAACATCCACATGCGAGTGAACACCCAGGTGGTGAAACGTCACCTGCTGGTGAGGACACCTGGACACACACACACACACACACACACACGCACACACACAGAGTGCAGCACAACCACAAACACTACATGACAGGCACATGTCCACATGTACACACTGGCAGACATGTCAAGGTGGCGTCTGAAGACCCTACTGCTTCACTATGGCCAGCTCCCCCTTGGACCGCTGCTTCCACCTCGTTTGTGTATTATGAACTGTAGGGGGTGCTCTAGAGTCATCCTCAATCTTGAAAATGTGCAGGGGGCTCACCGGCCTGGGTGTTTAAATAGCATCTGGAGACCCCCTCCATCTTCTCAATAGCTGGGATTGCAGTTCACACCATGTTTGTGTACTGTGAACTGTAGGGGGCGCCCCGAGGCATCCCCAGACTTGCTGATGTGTAGGCATTTAAACAGCATCTGAAGACCTCCTGCTTCTGAAGAGCTGACATCCCGTGGAGGATCCTCATCAGGCTGCATTTTGGCGATGTAAACTGTAGGGGGCACCACAGAGGCATCCCCAGACCCAAACAGGGTCTGAACACCCACCATGGTTCACAATACCTGACTCACTCCTTGGACTGCTGGTCACACTGTGTTTGCATACTATGAACTGTAGGGGGCACCACAGGGACATCTTCAGACTTGTTAAAAGTTCTGGTGACCCGCTGGCCTTAGCATTTAGACTGCGTCTGATGACCTCCTGCTTCACGATGGTCAGCTCCCTCTCGGACTGTTGGTCAGTCCAAAAGCGGTAGGGGGCACACTAGACTCACCCTCCAAACTTGAAAATGTGCCGAGACCCACTGGTCTTGGCATTTAAACGGCATCTGAAGACCCCCAGCTTCGGAATAGCCAACCTCTCCAGAAGTTGCTCATCATGCTGTATTTCTGTGCTGTAAACTGTAGGGGGCACCTTTGAGGCACTGCC
The DNA here is from genome assembly GCF_016835505.1 of Polypterus senegalus. Taxonomy (NCBI): domain Eukaryota; kingdom Metazoa; phylum Chordata; class Cladistia; order Polypteriformes; family Polypteridae; genus Polypterus; species Polypterus senegalus. The sequence continues at coordinate 157,798,497 of NC_053166.1, read as the reverse complement.
AAGCCTGAAAATATGCAGGGGTCCGTTTAGATTGGGGTGTTCAAACAGTATTAGAAGACCTTCTACTACGCAAAGGCCAGTTCTCCTTTGGACTGCTGGTCACCCTGTGTTGGTGTGCTGTGAACTGTAGGGGGCACCATAGAGAATGTGAATTTATGTGAATTTCCCCTTGGGATTAATAAAGTATCTATCTATCTATCTATCTAGAGGCAACCTCTAACTTGTTAATGGGCAGGATGCCCACTGGCCTTGGCATGCACACAAGACCTCTTGCTTCAAAGTGGCCAGCTTCTCCATGACCTGCTCCTGTCGCTGTGTTTTGATTCACCAAGGGGGACCACCCCCATCATGCTGTGCCAATCGCGCCCTACTCTGACGACCGAGCCGTATTCACCAAAGGGGGTGACCCCCAATGCTCTGGCGGGAGCGCGCATTTCAACAAAGTTGAGAAGCTTGAGTGCCCCCTCAACTCACTAAGACCATCACATTTGATTCTCCTTGGGGGACCACCCTGACACACTGACGATTGTGGAAATTAAACTCCTCCCCCACTTTGACAATTCAGCTCAATGGTGACAAAAAACTGCCCCACTCTGAGGATCACGCTCAGCTTACTAAGGTTGACTCCATTTTGACCCCCTCTGATGATTTAATTCACCAAAAGGGACCACCCCATTCACACTGGAACTACCCCCAGTCTGACAATCACACTCATTTCACCAAAGATAACAAAGACTGCCCCCTCGACCCACTCTAAGGATCACATTTGATTCTCCATGGGGGACCACCCCCCTTCTTGCTCTGACTATCACGCCCAATTAAACTCCTCCCCTTCTCTGACGACCACACTTAATTCACCAATGGGGACTGGACTACCTTCTCCCCCCCATTCTGACAATTGCACTCAAAGCACCAAGACCCCCCGCCCTTGTCACCCCGAGTTGAGTCACAAAGACATTTACATGGGAAAAAGTGGCTAGTGACCCCAGAATGAATGAGAAACACTACGATAGAGGATGAAGGGCGAGCCCATCTGAGCAGCAGTGAGGCAGAGACCACCGCTGCGTTGGGGACACACACACACACACACACACACACATATTTGAGTCGAGAACTGGTCGACATGTTGGGGTTAGGAGAAAACACGCAGCGAGAATGGGCCGACTCTACGGGTGGGGAGATGAAGCCAAGTCCTGGTAGCCACTGCGTTATCAATCAATCAATCAATCAATCAATCAATCAATCAATCTTTATAGGGTGTGAAAGACAAACAAGACAGCTTCATCATCTTAACGGGGAATGGTGGGCTACATCCTTGTCACAGGACCTCTGGAAAACTTGCAGGCCTGGCCAGTTGCACTGCTTCTGCAATGTCACCTCCGACTTGGGTGACACATAATCAGGTGTAAAGTGTCATCCCTGCAGCTCAAGTTGGGATCTCCGCCAACCATCTGAGCAGTGCCAGCCCAGCAGTCGGCCTACTATTCAAGCTGGTGGAGCCCTCTGCTGACACTGGTATACGCTCGCCTGCACCTTCATCGTTGTTGTTGACCCGCCCGGGCACTTGGCTCGTTCTGCACGTGTCCATGTTGCCACCGCACCGCGCTCTCCTTCATAACAATGGCCTTCTGTTTTGGGTTCCTCTTAAATGCCTAATTTGGCAAAACTGGTTGAGAAAAGAGAGAGAGAGAGAGAGAGAGAGAGAGAGATGGAGTAATCCGGAATAATCCCCCCCTGTCAACTCGGTGAAGAGAGACACTTTTCTGAGACTGGTATGTTTTTCTGAGACCCTGCCAGAGATTTTTTTTAACTATGTTCCTGTTCTTGGGTTACAAAGCATCTGCCATCTGTCTGGCTGGCACTGAGGTGGGACTGTAATATACAGTAGTGGCAAGAGCGGAGCCACCTTGACGTTGGCCTGGGAAGGAGGCTTCCAGGGTCACATCCAGAGTCCCAGCAGTTGCTCCCTTTCAAAAGTGAAGGACGAATGGAAGGAAGGAAAAAAAGAGAAAGAAAGACCCCTTATTGAAGCGATGTGCTCTGGTGGTCACAAAGAAGATGAATTGAATGAGGCCGGGGACTTTGCTTACCTCAGCAATGACATTCATGTCTCTGGTGACTCCTTCTATGAAGTCATTAGACAGATTGGGGGAACATGGGTGGGGGGGGTCATGAGGTCACTAGAAAAGGGGTGTGTGGTGCCCCCAATATCTCTGCACAAGGACGACGGTCTAAGTCTTTAGAGTCCCGGGGCTTCCATTTTGCGAGTTATGGATGCCATACAGTGACCCAAGATGAAGACTGGACCCCTTCATGTGTGTCTCTGGGGGCCGCTGGCTTGACTTTGTGTTGCTCATGGACTCCCGAATGTGGCACATGACCTGCATTGTGAGGGGGCATCAGTTACGGCACTACGGCCATGTGGCGCGATTACCCGAGGGTGATCCCCGAGTGGCTGGATCTGGCCGAGGAGACGCCCACGTAACACCTGGCTACAGCAGATAGATGGGTGGGACTGGCCTGTGTGTCAGCCTTGGTTCGCCAACCAGGGTCCCGAGCTGTTTTGTCGTGTGGTGGGTGCGTTGACGTGATGTCTGGGCACATGCTCCCCAACCTGACCGGACCTGACCTGGAGACCTGAAGTCTGAATTTTATCTGGGGCTTACTATAGTCCAGTGAAGACATCGGCCCACCACTGAGGTCCAAGCTGGGAGGATCAGACTGTGGGGGGCTGGCAGAGATGTGGGATTCTGAAATCTAACAAGATCAGGCAGTAAGCAGATCATCTGATAGATAGATAGATAGATAGATAGATAGATAGATAGATAGATAGATAGATAGATAGATAGATAGATGGATAGATAGATGTGAAAGGCACTATATAATAGATAGATAGATAGATAGATAGATAGATAGATAGATAGATAGATAGATAGATAGATAGATAGATAGATAGATAGATGTGAAAGATATGTGAAAGGCACTATATAATAGATAGATAGATAGATATGTGAAAGGCACTATATAATAGATAGATAGATAGATAGATATGTGAAAGGCACTATATAATAGATAGATAGATAGATAGATAGATAGATAGATAGATAGATAGATAGATAGATATGAAAGGCACTATATAATAGATAGATAGATAGATAGATAGATAGATAGATAGATAGATAGATAGATAGATAGATAGATACTTTATTAATCCCAAGGGGAAACAGAACAGAGTCCTCTAAAAACGCCTATTTGTACTGAAAACAGGGTTGGTTCGGTTGACACCCCAAATTTATTTTTTTTTTTTTTAGGGGGGGGTCTCATTCTACCTTTGTCAAAAGAGTTAAAAAACCAATGGAGTAGCAATCCTAAGACTCTGCATGACAGAGATGCCCGAGGGAGGCAGTCTGCTGCGATTTAACGAGGTCAGGCTCCGCCATCAAATGTCTGCTAATGATGTTCGCGGAGAGGCAAAAAAAATGGAAATCGACACTTAGAGAGCGCAAAAATGGAGACTGGCTGTGAAAGTAGCTCGGTATGCCAGGGGGTCATGTCGGTTCAGTCAAGTCACAGATGTCAAGCAAAGTGGCACAAACAAGCCCGGAGCAGCGACTGAGCGTTTGCCGCATCCTCCAGCTGGACAGCCGCGGCGGAGACTTCGGGATTTCATAGCCGCGTCTGTTCGTGCGTTCGGATCAGAAAACGGCCGAGCTCATTACAGTTATCTTCGCTATAATTAGAAGAACGCTAATGAAACCAAATAATTGACTGCGTTTCCTTTCCTGAGGCCAAAAAAAATGAAAAAAAAAATAGAAATAAGAGTCTGCAGGGATGGCATTTAACATGCCAACCTGGAGCAGAAGGGCGGCGGGGATAAATGAGCCGAGCTCGGCGAGGTTTAGTCATCCGTCCAGCTCGATTCATGCAGGCTGTGTGTCTGCGTCATGTCGACTGTGACTCCATGCTGACACATTTTCAGATCCAAGGACCACAGCTCTTCTGGCCTTGGACTGAAACCCAAAGTCTGCACAGGCCTGCTGTCCATTGACGTGCCGGTAAATGGGGGGAAAAATGAGGAGGCGGAAGAGAACATTAGGAAAATTTTGACGACAACAGGTCACTCAAGCCAACAAAGCTCCCTATTTCTATCCACCTTCATGCTTGTTGCGCCTTCCAACCACCTTCTGGCTCTGGTGAGGTGAGCAGTTCCACCCCGGGACAAGAGGGGGCGCAACGCTAACAAGCTGATTCTCTTTCCCACACTTCAGTACTGAAAAGCCACCTAAGAATGGCGCCTAGCCCCGCCCCCAGGACTCCGAGAAGACTCCGCCCCTTCTGGAGGCGACAATATGAAAGAAGGAACGTGGCGTCAGACTTTGACCTGCTAGAGAGGAGGACGGAGCTCCAGATCTGTAGCGGACTCACGAGGAGGCTGTTAAGAGACACAGTTTTGTTTGGTTCTCCATGCTCTGTTTTTCTTATTATTAAACGAGGTAGGCGCCCCAACATTTGGCCTGTTTTCCTGGCCCCGTTACAACACCAAATGGAGACATGAAGGATTCCTCACCCGACACAACTTGGTCATCTATTCCACTTGTCTGTCGTTCTCGGTGAGAATGCTTGTGTCAAATTTATCCTTAACAAGTCTCCTTTATCCCGGCTGGGATGTTAGCCCAGCCCTGCCATCTGTCTCAAGCTTCATCATGGGGTGAACACACACACACACACACACACACTCACGTTGGCCAATCCACCTGACCTGCATGCCTTTGGTCTGTGGCAGGAAGCCCATACAGACACGGGGAGAACATGCAGACTCCACACTGGGAGGGCCTGGCACACAAACCCTGGTCTCCTTACTGCAAAGCAGCAGCTCTACCACCACTGTGCCAACCGTGCCGCTCACTCTAGCCCATGCTACATACAACTGACCCACGAGTAAAACATCTGATGCCGGAGATGAACTTCTCGCTCTTCCTAGTGACTGTCTGTGACTTTTGTTGGTGGTCACTGCTAAACACCATTTTAGAGGGAACTGAATGTAAAGGTCATTACTGGGAATCATGGGAATGTGGGGTGCTGAGGTGTCACCCAATCCAGGTGGTCCATCCTGTGGGCTATCAGCTTGTTATGTTTAAAAGCCAACGGTTTTCTCTTTAATCAGCCAACGCTCTCCTCTCCTCCATGCCAGGTGTAAACGGCTGGGCACACGCCAGGACTTGGACACTTTTATTTTTTTTTGCTCCACTCAGATGCCCTTTGATGAATGACCGGGATCTAAGAGGTCAGAAAATGAAGTCATCCTCCTCCTCCTCCCATCGATGATCTCATTCTGCACCTGCAGCCTGCCATCGTAAATCTGCCATCTTCGTCTTCTTCTTCATGTTTTTCCAAAAAGAAAACACAGGCACACACACACACGCAGACACACAGACACAGATAAGCAGCACAATGAGTCTCTAAATAATAAAGATAATCAAGGACATTAATCAAATAATAAAAACAAACAATTTCCCTCAAAAACGCGTACGTGACAGCCCTCCCCAGTTTCCCGTTGATGATATTAATTCCCGTGCACTACGCCGTAAACAGTTAACATTAAGTAGAAAGTCTGACACAGTCCAGTACGGCAGAAGCAGATGACGATGGAGTGAGGAATGGACAATCCCGCAAGCAGACCCACTGAACGAAATGTAAAGTTTTGTCCTACCAGTTCCCATTGCAGTGTAAAGATTTGAAGTGAATGGGAGAGCCGACCCAGACCCCCCCCTTCTGCCACAGATGAAGACGAATCCACACCGACAAGCGGGCAGAGGACGAGAACAAACACCCAGAAGAAACGGTAACCCACGGTAGATGAAGTTCTAATCCGACAGGGTGGTTGCGATGCGTAGAGACAAACACAGGCTGCAGATCGCGATCCTCTCTGCGTCTTTTTGGCTCCTTTTTCAAAAGGTCTGCTTCATTAATCTTCTTCCCAGCAACCCTAGCGCCCTCTGAATCTATCCAATAGCGTAATACTGCCGCGACTGCTGCGAGTTGTAGGCAATTTTAAGTCTTCTTCTTCTTCTTCTTTTGGAGGTTACCATAGTAAATCATCCATCTCCGTGTTTTATATCATTTTCTGCCACACCAACTTCCTTCACGTCCTCTTTCACCACATCCATAAACCTCCTCTTTGGCCTTCCACTTCTTCTCTTTCCAGGCGGTTCCATCCTCAACGTTCTTTTCTCGATGTACCCCTCAACTCTCCTCTGCGTGTGTCCAAACCATCTCAGTCCCGCCTCTCTCACTTGGTCACCAAACGGTGTTGCCCCCCCTGACATACTCATTCCTAATCCCATCTACCCTCGTTACTCCGAGCGAAAATCGTAGCCTCTTCAACTCGGCCACCTCCTGTCTTCTCGTCAGTGCCACCTTCTCCACACCGTACCCCCTAGCTGGTCTCACGACCGTTTCATAGACCTTCCCTTTCACTTTTGCAGTTACTTTTCTATCACAGATCACGCCTGCCACTCGTCTCCAACCCAGTCCACCCTGCCTGCACCCTCTTCTTCACCTCTCTCCGTTGCCTTGGACTGTTGGACCTGAGTATTTAACTTTGTCGACCTTCACCACCTCTGCTCCTTGCAGTCACTCCCATCCACCACCTTCCCTCTCATGAGATAATTCCTACATTATTCCTACCGACTCTCACTCCCCCTTCTCTCCAGCGTCTACCTCCACCTCTCCAGGGTCTCCTCAACCTGCGGGTCACAGCGTCTTCGGCGAACATCACAGTCCACAGGGACTCCTGTCAGCAAATGAACAGAAAGCAGTGTCACCTGTCGTGTTTAGGCTTGGATAAACTAACCAGTGGGTATATGTCCGAAAGTAAACCTGAAAGGGGGGCTTTTGGTGACTTTCTTATTTAACTCGTTCCTCGTAAATTAGCTTAAAGTACCTTTAGGTTGACAGAAGAGGGAAACCAAAGGGGGTAAATTTCTCAATCGTCCAATTAGCCTTCGAGTGGCGGTACAAAGAAAGCACAATGTGGACATTTCGGACCCGGACACAGACAGGCAATCGCAGGATGTCCCGAAACACACACGTTTACTCTCTGCTCTTCTGCACAACACAAAGCCAGTGCATCCATCACTAATAACAGTCCTTTAGACTTCCTTCTTCTCTCTGCCACCTCCAACTCCTCTCTCTCCACCTCCATTCTCTTCCTCCCGACTCTGGCTCCCCGAATGGAGTGAAGCGGCCTCTTTTATATGTCACCCGGATGTGCTCCAGGTGCTTCCTGATCTTTGGTGTGCTGGAAGTGCTGCCTTCCAGGGCTCCATAATTGTCCGGGCGCTCCCTGGCGGTCCCCACGCAGACCAGGGTGGCTGCCCTCTTGTGGCCAGGGGAAGGTATTGCTCCTCTCCCGGTCCCTCCAGACGTCCTGGCTGGGCAGGACCCCCAGCCATCCGTCACAACAAGCATCTACAGGCTCGATGTAGACGGACATTCAGCATCCGGAGAGATGGCAGGCCTGCTATCAAAATGGAGGAACGAGGCGGGTTTGTAAATGTATGTGGCGTGAAAAGGCAAGCAGCCGACAAATGACGTGCTGTCCGAGGAGGAAGGGTGCAGCCCCCCCCCCAGCTACGAAGTGAAATGCCAGCTTCACGACGGCATGTCTTTTAGTTGGAGTTGAGGAGAACGGACTCTTCGAATTTCACGGCCGCCGCCTCTCGGTCCTGGTTATGCTGTTTCGGGCGCCGCTTTGAATCATTCCGGCTCGACCCTTTACTCCTAACTTAAATGAAAGTCTGAACGTTTCCTCACTGAAGCGTGCTCTGCTTGTCGATTATCATCTGCCCTGGCGTGCTTGTTCGAGGGGCACAGAGGTGTGACTTTGGGGCATTTTTTGTGTCGCCGCTCTTCCCATGGTGGAGATCCGGCCTTGTTGTAGTGCATCTGTTACGTCGGCTCAGCTGGTCAGCCGAGCTCGTTCTGTTCTTTCAGGGGGTCTTCACTAATGAGAAAGGTCCCGTGGACGTTAGAGGGCACTGTTGCCCCGTGGAACCCAACAGACAGATACTCTTCACACAAGGTAAAAGCACTAAGAAGATTTTTAATTCTTTTCTCTTCCCAAATAGTGCCTTCTAAGCACCACATCCACAATAAACACCAAATCAATACATCAATTCTCTCCTTCTCTCCTCCCAGCAAGCTCCGTCTCACCCCCTCCCAACTCCGGCTCGCCTGCTGGGTTCCCATCAGTCCTTTAAGTAGTCTTCGACCCAGAAGTGGATTTCTCTCCTTCCGGCCACGTGATTGGCTTGCACTTCCGGGTCTAATAAAGAACAGGGATTTTCTTCAGCCCGGATGTGACTACCTCATATTTCCAGGCTACAATGAAAGAATACGTTCCCAGGTCCTTTGACAGCTCCTCCTGGTGGCAGCCATGGCACCCAGCAGGGCTGTGAATCCGAATTCCATGTTCCATAGTGCCCTGCGGGTACCACTGCACTCCAGGGAAGATGCCATCTAGCGTTTTGGGAGAAGCAGTGTCGGCAAGTAGCTGCCTTCCCCCATCCTCCTATTCCAGGGCATCCGGGCCGTCCATCACAGCCCTTAACCTGCGATTGCTCCATCCTGGGTATGACGTTAATCTGCATGTAGGCCCTCCAACCTGCAGGGGAAAGACCTGGGGGCGGATGGCAGAATTGGCAGTCCAGCTACCATTAAAATAAAAACCTCCCAGTGTTTCCATTCCATCTGAACTAGTGAGGTGCTGAGGGGTCACCCGTCCTAATCTGGGATCCTGAGTTGGTTTGTCGTGTGGTGAGTGCGGCAATGCGCTGGATCAATGGTGCCCTCCTAACCTCCTCTCATACTAACGAACCCATGAGATCTGACCTAAGGAGGACCTAAGTGGCTTTGTTTGGGCGGGGTGGGAAGGGGCGAAGTCAGGTGCCTTCACTGGACGATTTCTTCGGCGCCGCAGGCAGAGATACCGGCGGCGGCACCCCCTCTTGGTCCGGCGGGTCATTACATACCTTGAAGAAGTCCGTGAGGAGTGTCGGAGACACGCATGTGTGACAATGGGACTCACCACTCGGTCTCTTTTATGCGTTTTTCTTACAAAGCCTATTTTATTTAACAGATGAACCAACACCACGCTGAAAATGCACCCAACAGTGCAACAGCCTGCCTTGTGCCCTGTGTTGGCTGGGATTGGCTCCATCAGACCCCTGTGACCCTGTAGTTAGGATATAGCGGGTTGGATAATGGATGGATGGATGGAATACAACAAGGGAGAACTGGAGGTGGGGAGAAAGCATTAAGTGTGAGACGGTTAAAAAAGTGGGCAGTTGAGGGTGCTTTCAGAGGGCACCCCTCACCCTCTCCCCCAATAAACCAGGGTTTAAGACCCGTCTAGGCAGGCCCAAAGGGAAGCCTGTGGCTTGACATTTGCCGATTTGGTACTTTGGGTTCTCCCTGTGCTCATCCCTCCTTTCATGACACGCTCAGGCAGTGCCCCCCACTGGAGTGGTTATGAAGCGCGTCGCCAGGGCTACGGCCCCTGAATGGCATTCTGCTTAGTTGTGTTCGCCAGCGTCCCCTTGCATGGAGGGTGCTGCTCGTTTCTGAGAGTTAGTCGAGTCGGCAGTAGGTGAAAGGTGAGATAAAATTAGGCCCCCGTTGCGTTTGCAGATGGCGCGCGTGGCCCGCCTACTGAAACTCAACACCCGAGTGGGACGGAGCAACTGGATCTCTCAGCTGGGCTTTTATTAAAAGGAGTGCTGTAAGCGGAGGTGTATTTGACTGAGTGTGACAGTGGGCCGGCAGGAGAGCCTTGGCATGGCGGCCGCTTTCACTTTCAGGGGCAGAGGAGGACAGACAGGGGCATCAGTGCACGGCTTTGGTGGAGGGGGGGCGTTCAACACATTCTTGAAGACATAAAGAGGCAAAAATGTCCATCCAATCAGCCCCCACATTCAAAACCCTGAATAACAAGGATGATCTCAGGACAGTGGCACCTGTCCAGGGGGTGGCATGAGGTACGTTAGGCAGCAAGTGAACAGTGATGTGATGGGAGCAAGAAAGAGGGGCAAGCGACTCTGAAGAGAACCACTCTACAATGGTGAGACCACTGGGTGAGAGCATCTGTAAAAAAATGGCAGGTGTTGTAAAGTGGTTAGTACCTACCGAAAGTGGTGGGGGGGCAACCGGGAAACTGGCCACAAGGTGACATGCGTGGAGAGAGCAAAGGCGTTATAACCCATCTCGTGTGATCCCACCGAGTACCCCCTGGAGCACAAACTGCTGAAAAGCTTCATGCCGGCCACCCAGGGCATCATTCATTCATAGATAGATAGATAGATAGATAGATAGATAGATAGATAGATAGATAGATAGATAGATAGATGTGAAAGGCACTATATGATAGATAGATAGATAGATAGATAGATAGATAGATAGATAGATAGATAGATAGATAGATAGATAGATAGATAGATACTTTATTAATCCCAAGGGGAAATTCACAATCATATGGAGTTGCGTGGCCACAGATTGGTCAGAGTGCCCATGCTGACCCCTGTCTGCCACCAAAAGTGCCTACCACTGGGCACGTGAGGGGTCAAAAAAACTGGAGTGCGCAGCGATGGACGGAGGTGGTCTGGTCTGATGATGAAGCCCTGTTTCCAGGGTGTGTGGGCACCTCGTTTACCTGAGGACAAGATGGCAGCAGGATTCATTATGGGAAGAAGGCACAACAGCCGAGGCGGAGTGATGCCCTGGGCAAAGTGATAAAGTGAACCACTTGTGCCCCGCAAATGACCCGCCATGTTTATAGTTTGTTCGTTTAAAATCTGCAGAGGGTTTATAATGAGAGTTTTTTAAAGAAGCCGCCCCAAGTGGACAGATGGACACTTCTGACTGCCGCTGTGGTCCAGAGTGCTCACCGTCTCAGACTGGGGTGACAGCTCACCTTTTGCCACACCAGGGTCACACACTGAAGCCCACTACCCAAGACAACGTGGAGTATTAGCATTTGTTCAGGGTCCACCAGCAACTTGTGGGTGGGGGGGGTGTCTAATATTCTTGTCCATTATGTCCATTGTGCTGGGTGTCAGCGAGCCCCATACCTCAACCCAAACAAAGAGTCCCGGGTTCAAATAACTCCTCAAGGAAGTTAACACGAGCATAAGATTCTCTCTTCTCTCGGTTCTTCTCACCACCGCCACACTGCCCTCCTCCAACCGAGTGTTGCTCCACGCCGACTCAGCTCCGACTTATTAAGGAGCCCGGGGTACTTCCGGTGCCAGGGTTACTGCCCAATGGAAGTACTTCCAGGTCATTTGGAAATCCCACTTATGAGGGAGCTCATCTCGTTGCAGTGCCCCCCTTGCGGCACCCATGGTCCCCAGCAGGGCTGTGTTGCCAGACTACACTTCCCAGCATTCTCGGCTGGTTCCCAAAATGGGTATAGATACGGAGGGTTGCTGCCATCTAGTGTTCTGGGGGAATAACACATCCCCTGTAGCATCTTTCAGAACTGATGGGCTGTCCGTCCCTCCCTTCTGGCCATCCCTCCTCTCTTGGGTCTCGTCTTGTTGGCCGGGATGTCCATGTGGCACTGACACCACCTAGAGACCACTCCAGAGTAAAGACCTGTCAGCTGAGAAGAGCAACACAACAGGGTACATGGGGTTGTCCAGGCTTCTAGCAACTATCCACCCGTGTTGGACACCCCCTTCTCGCTTTGCTTTTACTTCAGGCCCCCTGGAAACTGAAATTTCTGTAAAGTTCTGTGCCAGGTCGTGATTAGAAGATCAAATGGAAGAGCAGCATTAGAAGTGTAGTTGGGTAGGATGGACCCTAATGGGACGGGGCACCAGTGGAGTTGCCAACTGACAGGCTAAGTAAGTTCAGGGTCAAGCGGTCGGGCATATTTGGGGCTACACAGGAAAGGGTCTCTACAGTTGGGCGCATCACCAGACCCCTCCACGACAAAACACTCTCATGCTCTCCGCTCTTTTTTCGAAGGAAAGCTGACGGGATGGAAAACCACAGCTAATAATAAAGTCGCCCTCCCCTTGTAAGTCCACCTTTCTTCTGTAAAGCGTGGGGTCCATGGACCCTCGGATCAAGAGACACCATTGTTTGAGCGACAAGCTGGGCATTGTGTGACTGCTGGTGTCTCTCTGGTAGTCGCAGGGTGGAGAGAGGAAGCATCCAGAGAAAAAAATAGAAAAGAGGAAGATGTGAAGGAGAAGAGAAGAGAGCCAAAGAGGGGCCGTCTCAAAAGGTCTGTCTATTCTTAGGGCACCCATTTTGTCCTGACTGTCACTTCAGTGCGCACTTTTTCCCCAGCTCAATGAATCACCAGGCTTTCAAATGCCGGAAGGCAGACGACTTTTCAAATCTGAACATGAAGTCTTTCTGTCAAAAGAACACTAATGGAGAAATTGCAGGAGGTTAATGGACCAGGGAATGAAAAACAGCGTTCAAAAACGCCGGCAAAATGGGGAGATCAGAAGCTCAACTCCAAAATCAAAATGCCAGCCAAACTCATAGAAATTCTCAATCTTCATATTAGAGCCCAAGAAAAAAATGCCCAGTCTTTGAGAAACATCCGGAATCTCGGAGAAGCTAAAAATTCACAACGCCTTTGTGGCGATGCAGTAAGCAATTTTTGTACACAGTGCTGCCACCTAGTGGCCGAGGTGTTAGAACACAACTTCCTTAAGTTCACCGGGTCACTGTTAAGACAGGGGTGTCACACTCCGGTCCTGGTGGGCCGCAGTGGCTGCAGGTTTTTGTTCCCACCCAATAGCTTAATAAGAAGTTCTTATTGCTTTAGGTAACACTTCTGCTTCTTTTTAGTGGTCTGACTTGTTAGGATCGGGCGGCACGGTGGCGCAGTGGGTAGCGCTGCTACCTCACAGTAAGGAGACATGTGGGTTCGCTTCCTGGGAGTTTGCATGTTCTCCCCGTGTCTGAGTGGGTTTTCTCCCACAGTCCAAAGACATGCAGGTTAGGTGCATTGGCGATCCTAAATTGTCCCCTGTGTGGGTTTGTGTGCCCTGCAGTAGACTGGCACCCTGCCCGGGGTTTGTTCCTGCCTTGCGCCCTGTACTGGCTGGGATTGGCTCCAGCGTGACCCTGTGTTAGGATATAGCAGGTTGGACAACGACTAACTTGTTAAGATTTTGAACCCTTATTGCTTATTTTACGCTTAAACAGCGGTACTTTCAGTTTTTAATTGCTCCTTATTAGCCCTTAGACAAAAGAGACCAGCATTTCTCCATTTAGCTCGTTCCCATTTGTACCCGTGTGAACTTATTGTGCATTACTTGGTTTACTTGGAAGACAAGTGATGAGAAAAAAGTGAAGGACTGAGAGTTACTTATCCGTTTTAGACTTTAAATCATTTGGGTCATATCCTTAGAAAGAAAAAAAGGAAAATCTAGAATATGAGACTGACCTGGCATTCATGGCAGTGTTAAAGCATGAACCAGCCATGACATTAAATTATTGGCAAGAATTGGTAACGTTGGAACAAAAACCTGCAGCCCCTGCGGCCCTCCAGGACTGACTTTGCCCGCCCCTGTGTTAGACTGTTACATCTGGCACTGGCTCACACTGTGACCCTAAGGAAGTAACTTCACCTGCCAGATCTTGCATTTTATACATTTGGAAACAACAGAAGGCGATGGAAAGGCGCTATATAAAATAATCTGTAGTACACTGTGACGTCCCTTAGTGGCTCAGGTGTCAGACTGTGACTCACATTATTCACTGGCTCATCATGTGGCCCTAAGGAAGTCACTTCACCTGCCAGATCCCATGTATTATACGTTTGAGAACAACTGAATGCTATGGAAAGGCGCTATATAAAAGAATTTGCCATGTGTGGTGTTGTCCCCTAATGGTCAGACGGCCACTCAGGATGTTCACTGATTGACAATGTGACCCAGACGGGGTCATTTAATTGGGTCAGTGCTCACATTTTGTATAGAGAGAGAGAAACACATGACTGGTATGGAAAGGCACTATATCAGATGCATGTGGGAAGCAGCGTTGCCTCCTACTGTTTAAGGCATTGATTGGCTCACCATGTGACCCTGAGGGAGTCTCTTAATTGGCTGCTGCTCACATTTTATACATAGAGAAGGCACATGAACGGGGTGGAAAGGCGCTATGAAAATACCTGTGTATAGTCAGTATGGCCAGCCACCAAGACATAACACCAAAGGTTGGTGGCTCAGCTTTTCACTCAAATAATGTGACACTATGCAGGCCATCAAAGCTGCCATTTAAAATTATTTTATATTCATTTAAAATATACTGTGACAGCTCAGTGCTAGGGGAAGGCACTATATACGATTTTGTTGTGTGTAGTGGTGACCCCTAGTGACAAAGGTGGCACCCGGTGGCTCAACCCCCTCGATGATTGATTGAACTCACCCGTGCTCTCATTTCCATTATTCAAGAACCTTCTCCAAGCAGGCATTGCAGATGCCATGGCACACCTGACACTAAAGTACGGCGGGCACACCATCTTCAGTCCACTGCTAATTTACTGCATTCTGCGACGTCACCACATCACCCACCTTGGTATCTGTCACGTTTTAACAGCTGCCCGAGCCTCACCCACGTTTATTGCGCCTCAGTAAATGATTTCCAGAACTTTCCTCCAGCCTGCATGATTGCCAAGGCTTCCCCATTCAGGCCGATAGACGTCTAATTGTACGGGGAAGATGAAAAGCGAGATCTCTGAACTGGAAGTCGCTTTATCTGCCCAAGCGTTTCCACTTTGGCAGGCTAACCGTTTTACAGAGTGAGGATGTGAGTCGAGGCATTCAAGCACTTCGGACCACCCGAGTGATAAATAGCGCCACACTGGGGCTTGCGTATTAGATTTGTCCATACACCGCTGGGCATGAGGTGGGCACCAATCCCTGGACGGGGTGCTCACATGGTAAGAATGTAGAAAATCCACGCTGGTAGGGAATGGGCATGGACTTGAACCCGGGTCCAGGGAGGAGGGAGGCTGGGGCGCTAAACGCAGTGCCACCTCCGGCAGCAACCCAAGCGCATCCCATCCAAGTAGCGGCCAGGCCCAAACCTTCTAACACATCCAAGTGGGAATCTGAACCTGCACCTGACCAGATATCCACATGCTGACCCCTATGACTGGGTGGTCCATGGACTCTTCCTCACCTGAGGGCCCTGCTAACTTAAAATAGTAAAAGTCACGTTATGATTTACAGAGTCAAGTGCAGCTGTAATGTGTTATGTTAGTTCAAATGAAGAGAACCCGGGGGGTCTGGGGTTGGGGGTCTCAGGACAATACCTCATAATTTGGCAGGAGAGGCTTCATAATCATACAGATAGTTCATGACATGCGTCCATTTCTATTACCTTTCCAGCTACTCAAAGATGGGAGGGGAGGGGGGCACTTCAAGCACCACCAATGTGCAGCGTCCCACCTAGTTGATGTGGGGTGGGGGGGTTGAATGGGGGGAGCAGCCAGTCTTGCTCCACCACACCCACCACTCATTAGCTATTCAGCGTTGGTGAAGGGATGAGAGAAGATAGTTAATAAGAGATAAGGAATGATTAGGGGGTCCAGGGTGGTCATGGTGGGCAACTGTGCCAGGTCAGCAGGGTACATACACCCTACTCTTTTCGAAAGATCTCCAGGAATATTTTATGGCCACTGAGAGTCGGGACCTCAGTTTTACGTCTCACCCAAAGTGTCCCCGTCACTGTTTTGGGGTGTTGGGATCCACACAGACCACTGGGTAGGTGCTGCCCACCCTAACAGTTTTACCAACACCTTTCCCGGCAGTTCATCCCATCCAAGTAGCGGCCAGGCCCAAACATGCTAGCACATCCAAGTGGGAATCTGAACCTGCACCTGACCAGAAATCCACACGCTGACCCCTATGACTGGGTGGTCCATGGACTCTTCCTCACCTGAGGGCCCTGCTAACTTAAGATAGTAAAAGTCACGTTATGATTCACACAGCCACGTGCGGCCTAGACGTCTTATGTTACGTAGTTGAAATGATGAGACAGAAACGTAGACACAAGCTGAACTCAAGGACAGGACAGATCCCCCCAGGGTCTGGTGTGGGGGTCTCAGGATGGAATCTCATCATTTGTCAGGAGAGGCTTCAACATAATCATACAGATAGTTCATGACATGCGTCCATTTCTATTACCTTTCCAGCTACTCAAAGACGGGGGGGGGTCACCTCAAGCACCACCAATGTGCAGCGTCCCACCTAGTTGATGTGGGGTGAGGGGGTTGAATGGGGGGGCAGCCATTCTTGCTCCATCATACACACCACTCATTAGCTATTAGGTGCTGGTGAAGGGGTGAGAGTAGATAGTTAATAAGAGATAAGGGATGATTAGGGGGCCCAGGGTGGTCATGGTGGGCAACTGTGCCAGGACAGCAGGGTACATACACCCTACTCTTTTCGAAAGATCTCCAGGAATCTTTTATGGCCACAGAGAGTCGGAACCTCAGTTTTACGTCTCACCCAAAGTGTCCCCGTCACTGCTTTGGGGGTATTGGGATCCACACAGACCACTGGGTAGGCGCTGCCCACCCTGACAGTTTTACTAACACCTTTCCCGGCAGTTCAACCCATCCAAGTAGCGGCTAGGCCCAAATCTATTAACACACCCACGTGGGAATCTGAACCTGCACCCGAATCCCATATCCACACGCTGACCCCAATGACTGGGTGGTCCATGGACTCTTCCTCAACTGAGGGCCCTGCTAACTTAAGATTGTAAAAGTCGCGTTACTATAGACACGTTATGTTATGTTACTTCATACGAAAATTCAGAAAGTAAAGAAGAATTTGAAAAACCTGAGGACGGGACGTTAGGGGGTCGTGGGGTGGTCTCAGGACAGATTCTCAGGGGCCCAGCGCCATCCATCACAGTTCCTCAGATGCAGGCTCCTACAGAGAGCCAGTAGAGGGGCTTGAACCAGCAGCCTGAGGGTCCAGACAAGGAGCTTTTTAAGAATAGGCACTGTGGGGGCTGCGGGGGCTATGGGGGGAGCGATTGCAGGCCTCCACCCCTCTTCCTTTTAGGCAACATTTTTGACTTTGTGGTTTCATCAGAATTTAGGAAACACATATTGAGCAAGTGACTATCTAAACAACAAAAGGAAGCTGTGGTAACGCTGGGGTGGGAGGGGGGCAGCAGACTGACGTGACACTGACGTTAGTTTGTCTCACACGTTGGCCGGCGAGGGTCAGGAATGCTTCAAATTTTTTAGGACCTTCCCGCCACCCTCTAATGCACCTTTGTACGAGGGCTCTACAAAAGTTTTTAGTTTACAAGCCGTTTTGGTGACATCACTCATAGACTGTTTCTGACATGGTGGTCACAGGACCCCCACTGTCAGTGCATAAGCGGCTACCAAGTCACAAACATGGTGACACACCTAAAGAAGGAGACTCTTGTGGGATGGCCTTGAAGAAGCTGTGCCTTAAAAAGTCCGCGTCAGACCGGATGGCCACAGCGGCACACATCATCAGAGCCACTGTCACACCACGAGGGTCTCCGCTCAGACGACACGCAGTTGTCTTCCTGAAGCAGGACTGCACCCCCCACCTCTGACGGGACCCAACTCTCGGGTTCCACATGTTGAGCTGGTGGGAGGGGGGGGGTCACCTGATGAACACCCATTCAAAACCTTCCATCCATTCAATAGTTTGGAGACGATTGTATTCTCAGGGGGGGTCCGACCTGCCTGATCTGGAAGGAGAACCTGCGGTGGGCGGAGCCAATGCATGAAAGGTGTGGAAAGGTTGGCTATGCCGTATGCACCTGCCCCCACCCAGGCCCAAAGGGACCAAAAGGTTTTAGGACCCCAACCCCAGTAACATCTGACTTCCCGACCCCACGGGTTGCAGGAGTCGCCTGCTCTTTTTTACTCTCTGAGCCATCACAGCCTAATGAACTCATTAAAAAGCCCCACAGCTTGCATCTTCTGAAACGCCCGCGGAGCTCATTAGCGAGGTTTCCCGGCCTTTTATTGTACGTCTCCTGCTAAGGTGGTCTCTGGGAGGGATGGTGGGTTGCTATTTCAGTCTGTCTATTAGAGGGGGTTGCTTCAGACTTCAAAGCCCCTCTGAGGACGCCAATCCAGAAGGAAAGTCTTCTGATGGCTCAAGTTTACATCTAAGAGAGAGACACTGTGGGGGACTGTTGGGGGGGCCATGGTGGTCCGACTATTAGGGTGCACAGAACAGATTGTTTAAGCTTAGCAAGCACTCCACTCCCCATATAGCATGTTGAGCCCCTCCACCCATGCTATAGGCTACACTGTTACTCAGTGGATTTCCTGCACTCTATCACCCCCATCGCCCACCAGGTACTTGAGGACCCCCAAAGCCAGAGGTGGTAGCCAGCGAGCTCCATCCGCTCTTTATTTTCTGCAGTTACCGGAGACAAATGTGAATTCATGGATTTTGGGCAAACAGCTTGTGAGGAGCTTCCTGCTGCCTAAACTGCCTGGTAAGGGAACAATGGCAGCCACAAAAGAAAAGGATGAGGAGAAACTTAAGAGCAAGGAATCAAAACCCAGAAAGGGAAAGAGACGAACCAAAAAGATAAAAAACAAAGAAAACGACGAGCAGACGCTACTGCACATCCAATAGCGCTGACCACCACCACACTGACCTTTATATGGCTGTGCTGATGATGTCATCGTGTGTGACCACGCCCCCTAGCAACAAGTCACCGAGGCTTGGCAACAGCAGAGTGACCATTAAAAACAAAGACCAGCTGATTTATGGGAAACGAATCGGGAGCCAGCCAATCCGTAGAAAGGAAAACATTAAAAAATATATATAAACATAAACATTTCAAAAATTTGGGCATAGAAATGAAACGCTGGCACCACCATGCTTGGTTTTCATCCTCGGAGCAGTGAGTAGACCTGTCCCAGATGACTCCAGGGTGCTTCAGAGATGTATTTTGGGCCCAAAACCATTTAGTGTTTTTATATATAGTAGAGGGTTCCCTCCGCTTGCTTCGCTCGCCAACCCCTCAGCCTGCGCTACGCACCAGCCACTTCACATCTCTGGCACTAGCGTTGTGAAGAGGGGGGCTGAACACACCCTAAGGAGACGCGGTCTCTCCTCTGAAACCCCCTCTTAAATGCTGATACAATGGGAAACAAATAAAGTTTTTTTTTTACCTCCTCTTTGCTCGATCAGCTGCTGGTTTGCTGCTGCCGTGCCATGTGATCTGCGGATTGAACATTTAAAAGCCTGTTCAGCAGCTGTCCTACTCTTTGTCTTTTATTTCCAGCCCCCGGTGTGGTTAAATCTTTTGGCATAAAGTCTTGTCTTGTGGGACATATATATATATATATATATATATATATATATATATATATATATATATATATATATATATATATATATATATATATATATATATATATATATATATACTCTACTTACAGTGGTGTGAAAAACTATTTGCCCCCTTCCTGATTTCTTATTCTTTTGCATGTTTGTCACGCAAAATGTTTCTGATCATCAAACACATTTAACCATTAGTCAAATATAACACAAGTAAACACAAAATGCAGTTTTTAAATGATGGTTTTTATTATTTAGGAGAAAAAAAAATCCAAACCTACATAGCCCTGTGTGAAAAAGTAATTGCCCCCTGAACCTAATAACTGGTTGGGCCACCCTTGAGGTTGAGAGGCTGCTTTTATGTCAGACCCATGTTGCCCCTCCGCTGTTTCCACACTACAGGTTGGAAGCACTTCCCGGGTCAGACAGATGTTCCTTAAATTGGAGATGATCTGACCTTATAACTCCCCCTGGCGGCACCCTTGGAACAACGCATGGCTGCCTAACGGGATTGCAATTCCCAGCGTGCCCTTCGGGTGTCCATAGAGGCACCGTAGCCCAGGAAGTCTGGCACTTGTTGTATCGGGGCAGCAAATAGTCGACTAGTCCATCGGTCTCACCCAGCCCTTCCATTAAACTGGCCATCTGGCTGGGTGAAGGACCCCAAAAGTGTGTGACTGGGGGCCTGACGTGGGGGTCATGTGACACACGTAGCTTGACGTTTCTCGATGTTGCTCGCTGTTGTTCAGTTTGCCAGTGGATGTTTGTTATTTCTCTTCACTATGAAAACATAAGATGACCATCACTACAAAGTACACAGGGTGAGGAAAAGATTAAAAATGATAATTTTTTGGGGGGTGGGGGGGTGTGGGACACATTCCTTCAAACAGGGGACTTTGGATAAAATTTGAAAGCCATAATTGAGCGTAATGGGAGACTGGCATCCCAGCCAGGGCTGAATAGAGACCCTGCAGTGGAAAGATTGGGTCTGGGACTGTGGTCACTGCTGATTATTTTCTCCCCCAGTACACTAGATGGCAGGCTCCTTGGGTTAGGATTCCTACACACATGCTCGCAGGGCATGCTGGGACCTGTAGTCCTGTGGTGAGCCCTATGGGTTCCATCAGGGACACCAGGGGGGAGCTGATGGGAGTCACAATCCCCACTTTATGGGCCGGAAGTACTGCTGGGTCCAACGTGAAAGAGACCACTCGACTTCACATCAGTTAGACAAAGTCAGGTGGATGAGGACAAAACTCTCTGAGGAGGAATGTAGGAGAATGGAAGGGAGAGTGTTGGAGATCGTGTTGGTTTACGTCACTTTTTATATGGTGGTTTGTGTAAATAAACCTTTTCTTTATACCGGGACATGTGTCTGAGGTTTGGACGTTCTACGATTTTTGAAAGTTACTTTTTGATATTCAGATTCCTGCCAAGTAGACAGCCAGGAATCCTGCCAACTACGCCACTTGTGATCACTAGGGGGCGCCGTAGCCCACCCAAACTCCAGACTCAATCTCTCTCCTGCCACACAAACATCTCAGGCAGAGCAGGCTGAAGCTCATCAGGTAGCCTAAGCCTAAAACTCAACAGGGAGGCCTGGGCCCAAAGGTTTTTAAGAAACCAAATGTCTGCATGGTCTGAACACAAAACAAATACAGCTACTTAAAACTGAACGTTTTATCCAAACAAGAATTCAAAAACATGGCAGTGCTGTGGAATGGAGTCACAGATTTGGTGAGAAGGAGGTAAGAGGATGTGCTAAAATAATCCCAGAGGTGTGCTTCTAGCCTACTCTCATCTCGGTCAGCCAGGCCTCAACCACCACAGGCAGGCTTCGGCCTGCATGGGAGCCTCAGAAAGGGGGCTTGTGCTTTAAAAACTGAAAAATATCTTTAAATGGTTCCATAATGTTATGAGCCAGCAATGCGGAACACGCTGATCCTTTTTTTAGCTTAAGCACTGCTGAGGTGGGCCGGGACCCAAGCTGCCTAATTAGGTGGCCCCGCCCCTTTAGGCTCTACACACAGGCAGCAGGGCAGAACACTAAATAAATAATAAATACTAAATAAATAAATAATAAAGTATCTATCTATCTATCTATCTATCACTAAGTATATTTATAACATAACACAGAACAGCGCGCGACTAATAAACAATGCAAAGAATATCATTATGTTAAATAAAGACAAAATGAAATGAGAATGTGCACCTGGGGACCACCCTCCAGTCTCCGAGAAGGTAAGGGATGCCACCCTGGGATAAGAGGGGGCACTGGTACTAATCATTTCTTCTCTCTCTCCACTACAGTTCCAAGAGGACCTCCCACAATGGCTCCTGGCCCCACCCACAATGGCTCCACCCAGGACGCCATTAAAAGAGGAGACTTCATTTTGAACCTGCACTTCCAAGGACATGGAGCTCCCAATCAATAGACTATGAAACCCACATGGACCTGAGTGCCATCGGGCGCTTTGATTTTTTTTTTTCTCTGAATAAAAAGAGGGGCAGCACGGTGGCGCAGTGGGTAGCGCTGCTGCCTCGCAGTAAGGAGACCAGGGCTGGCTTCCCGGGTCCTCCCTGCGTGGAGTTTGCATGTTCTCCCCGTGTCTGCTTTGGTTTCCTCCCACAGTCCAAAGACATGCAGGTTAGGTGCATTGGTGATCCTAAATTGTCCCTAGTGTGTGCTTGGTGTGTGGGTGTGTGTGTGTGTGTCCTGTGGTGGGCTGGTGCCCTGCCCAGGATTTGTTCCTGCCTTGCGCCCTGTGTTGGCTGGGATTGGCTCCAGCAGACCCCCGTGATGGATGGATGAATAAAAAGGGTTGCCCGACTGGCATTCCTGGTTTGTTTCATCCGGTCATACAGAATACAAAAAGTAATATCTAAACAACAAAATAAGATGAAATGATTGAGGCAGAAGATTCAGCAACCCTGGCATTACCATAACGTGGCGCAGCACCCCCTGCTGTCCATTTAAACGATTTCGAATCTAAACAGATCTGCAAGAAAGATCGGCCATGAAAAAAAAAAAAAAAAAGGCTTCGTTCTGAAAGCTCCAAATGACAATCCTCTTTTAACTCTTGTTGGACAAAACCCTTCAGTCTTCTCGTGGCGGCCTGCAGTGTGCGCTGAATGCTTGGCGCTACCATCTCACATGGCGACTCGAAAAGGCTGAGCTCCTGTCAGATTAAAGTGTCTGTGTGAAGAAGAAGAAGAAGGCGAGAAAAAGTCTTTCACATCCTTCTCTTTTCAATGCATGAAAGCATCACATGAAAGTCACGAGAAGAGAGCCATCAAGCAGGATGCCGACAGGGCGCACCTGGGGTCTCGTTGGCAGATAAAAGTTACACCCCACCAGCCGTCCATAAATCAGTCAAGCAGATAAAGACGCGGGATCGGCTCACCTCCAGCAGGCTCCCTCTGAATCTGTGGGACGGCTGACTAATTGTAAGCATGACAAGCAGCAGAAGCGAATTCGCCCCCCACAACTAACTCCCCCCCCTCCTCCCCCGTTTCAAAAGACACGGCCGTTTCCTGCGCTCGACAGGAATGCGCTTTGGCCGTAAATCTTCGGCATCTTTCACGTCTTTGTAGTCAGGTCTGCCTTTGCTGGGTCTCACGGGGGTCTACCCAGATGAGCCTGTGGCGGGCCAGCCAGCGCCTTGCATTTCAAAAAAGCCCCACGTGACTCCATTCTTTAGTTCCATTCTGTTTTATTCTACGAGCTGCGGCGCGGACTGAGTGAGTGTTTACACCTGGATTTGATTCTGCTCCTGGCCGTGGTGCCACGCATTGATTGGCAGTATCAGCGTCTTGGCAGGGATATGCAGAGGAGCTTTCATCACCCGGAGCTACGTCACCCCCTGACCTCATGCCAGCACCCAGCTCAAGCTTCACGGGGCTTTGTGTGCAGCTGTGCTCCACTGACGGGGGACTCGTCATTATTTTTATATGGGAGACCACATTTTACCACCCTTAAACCTGGCACACGTTCACAAATACAGATGGGCAGTGTGGGGAGTGTGGCACTGGCCAAGGCTGGCAGGAAGGGCTGCAAACTGTAGTTTGGCAGGGAGCGCCCACGTTAAGTGTGGGCACAAGTGGAATGAGGCGGCCATGAAGTTTGCAGGGCATGAAAACTGCCATTTATCAAGTCAATTGAATTTTCAGGTTTAATTTATTTGTATTACACCATGAAGTACAATAAATATTAACAAGTGAATGAAGAAGTGCAGCCTGAACAGAGAAATATACGTCTAATTAAATAGATAGATAGATAGATAGATAGATAGATAGATAGATATGAAAGGCACTATATAACTGATAGATAGATAGATAGATAGATAGATAGATAGATAGATAGATAGATAGATAGATAGATAGATAGATAGATAGATGTTAAAGGCACTATATAATAGAAAGGCATAACATATTTTTTTGTTATTTTTGCCAATTATGTTTATCATTGGTCAGTCGTGTCCTGTCTCTTTACATGTGCTTGTGGGTGGAGTCCCAGGAGGCGGGGTCACTCTGATGTCACGACTCCTGAGCCCTCCCTCTGGCTGTACTGTATAAGTCTGCTGTAAAGACTCAGGAGCCGCAGATCATTTGTTTTTAATGGAATTATGTAAGTACGTGTGATGCCAGTGTAGCAGCAGGCACAGGTGGTAAAGACCTAGATGTGATTAGACCCTGGCCATGGACACAGTCAGTTGAGTGAGACAAAGACTGGACTCCATGTGTGTCTCTTCAGAGAATCCTTGGGTACCACTGGTCTGACTTTGCATTGCTCGTGGACCCCCAAATGAGGTACATGACCTGCATTGCGAGGGAGCGTCAGTTACATCACTACGGCCATGTTGCGTGATTACCTGAGGGTGAGCCTGCTCATTATTGAGGACCTGAGTGGCTGGACAAGGCCAAGGGGATGCCCACGTGACACCTGGCTGTGGCAGATAGAGGGTCATTTCCAGAGGTTGGGAACGGGCCTTGTGTCTGGCTTTATCCTGACCAGGATCCTGAGCTGTTTCGTTGGGTGGTGGGGGTGGCAACGTGCTGTACCAGCGCATGCTCCCGAACTTGACCTGACCAGACATGGAGACAGGTGGTGGGAACTTGCAACATCCAAAAATATGAGGCCAAACAAATTCTGAACACGTAATGAACTGGCATTTCTTCCAGGGTTGGTTCCTGCCTTGGGCACTGTGCCACTGGCACAGCCATTAGCGCCCGGTACCAAACAACAAAGTTCAGAAAAATCAAGCCAGATGAAGCAACAGTTCAGAGTTTTCTCTCCTTCAGAGATGATTTCTGCTCTCTGTGAAACGGTCCACCAGCTTGAGTAGGACACATGGCAGATGCCAGGACCCTGTTGCCTTTTGAATTATTTTCAGTGCGGGACTTTGATCTTGTTAGATAAATGGGTTTGCCCTTTAAAGCTTTATTATTTAATTTAGAAATGAAAACTAATTAATGGCCAACCTCTGGATCTCTCAGACTAGGTTAGGGAAACCAGACACTGAACTATCACTTCATGGCGCCATCATCTTATGGCAATTTAATTTTCTAAAGATGTCTGGCTAGTAGGGAAGCTTGTTATCAGTGATATTATTAGAGGGCCACAAGAATTCACTGCGGCTCTTAAAGAGTTGGCGCTCACCGGGTGAGGAAGGTGTAATCCTGGTCACAAGGTGGGCGAGACCTCCAAGCCACATTAAGCCACTTCTGTGTGCAGACCACTGCCAGTGATGGCCCCCACTATCCACCTAACCCTTCACCACAATGTCCTTCACTTCCTACTTCAATGGAGAGAGAGTAATAAGTCTGATAGGACCAGGAGATGGAAAGACTAAGACCGAGACTTTACATGTTCAAAGGTCTAAAGCCGAGAAGACAACCAAACCAGAACAGCAAAGCATTCCCCTTAATGAAAGGATGTGTCTGTGTGTCTGTTCAATTGTTATGTCTCTATCATTCCAACAGGTGGCGCATCACAAGCATTAACACTGCTTTTACAAATCCCATACTGAATGGTGTATAATGGAGACATAATCATTGCATTTGTCATTCCAACAGGTGGTGCATCACAAACATTAACTGCTTTTACAAATTTCATACCAAATAGTGTTTAACGGAGATGTAATCATTGAATTTGTCATTCTAACAGATGGTGCACCACAAACATTAACTCTGCCTTTACGAATTCCACACCAAATGGCGTATAACGGAGACGTATGCATTGCATGGCGCTCTGCAAATGTTAACGCTGAGCTCTATGTCAATTATTTAGATCTCAACCCAGCTAGTTAACCAAAATGGTAGTCAAGAATTTTAGAAAAGAATGTCATTACCCTCTGGTGGGCTGGCGCCCTGCCCGGGGTTTGTTTCCTGCCTTGCGCCCTGTGTCGGCTGGGATTGGCTCTGGCAGACCCCCGTGACCCAGTAGTTAGGATATGGCGGGTTGGAGAATGGACGGATGGATGGATTTTGATAAATTCTGATGTTTCAATCAATCAATCAATCAACATTTATTTATATAGCACATATTCATACAAAAAAAAAATGTATCTCAAAGTGCTTTACAAAATGAATAGAGTAATAGAAGACACAATAAAAGATAAACATAAGTCAACATTAATTAACATAGAATAAGAGTAAGGTCCGATGAGTCCGAAAATACCATTTCTGGAATTATGCCCCTGTGTGTGTGTGTAAACACGATGACTTGAGTGTGCTCTCATTTGGATCAACCAAAATTTTGCGCACAAGTATTCGGTACAACGCGTAGATTTCTATAAACGTTTGCGCTATTTCCGCTACCCGGAAGTGGTACTTTTGTATTCATGCAGCTGCCGGGTCCGATTTATTCAACTTTACTTTTACAATAATTGTTCAATATATTATTGATTTGATTTGTTGTTGATGGGTCTTTAAAATACGTAATATATAAAACCATAATCATTGTCTTGCGGTTTACTCCCCCATATCCGCGTATACGAGAATGTCGAGGGGAGACCACACCCAACTTTTTTAGTTCTGTTTATTTTCTGCCCTTGTTGTCGTTCCGATTGTTCTTTCAGTGTTGTTTCAAAAATTCACTGACATTTAAATATATTTGTGGTTGCGTTTGGGAGGATTTACTGATTTGGGGAGGTCACAACAGTAGAGACAAGGTGAAGGGACGTAGATAACGGAAAACAGAAGAGCAAAACGCGTCGCTCAACGGCTGGAGGAATCATATAAGTCTGCAAAAAAAAAAAACCGATTCGAAATGCAATAGGAAGCCACCTGACATGAGCTATGAGTGCGGATTAGGGAAGAAAGGAAGCAACAAAACAAGCAGCCACTTGAGAAATAACGCCTGCCATTTCCTCGTCACCTCCATTTATTAAACAACATACTGTAAAGCTGCACTCAGTCATAACAGTAAGACGTTGCTGTCTGATGCCAAGAGGGACAAATTCATAAACAAATGTGAACAAATCGTTACAATAAGCTTTTTTGTTTTTAAGCGGTAAGCTGCTCCCACTGCTGTTCTTAAACGAATGCAGTGCCTTGGTGTTCTCACAAAGGAAATGCAAAAACTGAAATACAACGCCTAAGTGGAGAAGCTGTCATAAATATTTATAAACTAGCTGTGCTACTCATGTAAGACGGACTGAAATCGAAATAATCAACAGAGACCTCAGCGTTAGCAGTGCACCATCTGTTGAAATTCATGAAGTAATAAACAGCATATGCCTCTGTTATATAGCATTTGGTATGGGATTCAGAAAAGCAGTATTAATGTTTGTGATGCACCATCTGTTGGAATGACAAATGCAATGCATTTGTCTGTGTTATATGAAATTTTGTATGGGATTCATAAAAGCAGTGTTGATGTTTGAGATACACCATCTGTTGGAATGACAAATGCAATGCATTTCTCTCTGTTATATGCCATTTTGTATGGGATTCAGAAAAGCAGTATTAATGTTTGTGATGCACCACCTGTTGGAATGACAAATGCAATACAACACAATACAGTTTATTTCTGTATAGCCCAAAATCACACAGGAAGTGCCGCAATGGGCTTTAACAGGCCCTTGCCTCTTGACAGCCCCCCAGCCTTGACTCTCTAAGAAGACAAGGAAAACTTCCAAAAAAACCCTAGTGGGGAAAAAATGGAAGAAACCTTAAGAAAGGCAGTTTAAAGAGAGACCCCCTTTCCAGGTAGGTTGGGCGTGCAGTGGGTGTCAAAAAGACAAAGGGGGCCAATACAATACAATACAACACAATACAATACACAGAACAGAACAAATCCTCAATACAGCATAAAAATAAAAATTTTAGAAGTACGGAGCAGAATTTAACAGTAGATGATATCACATAATAAGATTTGGATATTTTTAGAGTTCTGGAGACCTCAGCCATCAAGCTGCCTCCCCCATTTGGCCATTCCATGGCTGAAACAGTGCTGGGCCAGCCACTCCAATGAAAGGACCCCTCTTTCCCACGATTCCTGCGATCCTCCATCAGGGATGACTTTACCTTAGGCAGGCAAACAACTTGGCAGGTGGGCCGTGGCACCAAGTGCCACATTTGAGTACAAATGCAATGGATATACTGTATCTTTTTTATATGGCATTTCGTACGGGACTCATAAAGGCAGTGTTGATGTTTCTGATGAGCCATCTGTTGGAATGACTGTATGTTAATATTGGATGGTTTAGTTTTGCTTATCTGCCCTGTCTCCTTAAATTAGATGCTGTGGAGGCGGGGCCATGGGGGGGGGGTGTCTGTCCTAGCAGTATAAATGGAGCTTTGGCAGGTTTTTTTTTTTTGACTCCTGATATTTTGATTGATCATTTTTGTTTGGATTCGTGTTTATTTTTTCAACCCCGTGTTGCATTAAAGGTACAGCGTCATTGGTTTTGTTCACCTTAGCTTTTTCCCTCCCTATTATTGCTCCTTTTGCACTTGTGTCACCTTTCTGAGAAATCCTGCGGACCTCATAACCCTAAGGAAGGCCCTTCGCTTGTCTAAAGGCGAGTTTTGAGGACTTCAATGGAAACCCGACAGGCTGCAGCTGCTGAAAGCGTGTAATGAATCTGAGCGTTCAGCTTCGCACAGGGGCCATGAATTCTGAAGACCTGGCAAAGATGATGAAGATGTGACAAGTGCAACTGGCTGTGGCAAATCACTAAACCTCGGCGGATTAAAGCCCTTGTGATGACGGAGATGTGCATGCTGGAGTGGAGATGTCACGAGAATCCAGAGGGGTAAACGAGTAACGGACACAGCGGCTATCAAACGGATTCCGGTCCCCTTCAACTATTCCTCATTTTGTTGATTTGCAGACTGGGATCATCCCTACATACAGTGGGATGCAAAAGTTTGGGCGACCTTGTTAATAGTCATTATTTTCCTGTATAAATCGTTGGTTGATGTCAGTTAAATATATCATATAGGAGACACACACAGTGATATTTGAGAAGTGAAATGAAGTTTATTGGATTTACAGAAAGTGTGCAATAATTGTTCAAACAAAATCAGGCAGGTGCATAAATTTGGGCACCGTTGTCATTTTATTGATTCCCAAACTTTTAAAACTAATTATTGGAACTCCAATTGGCTTGGTAAGCTCAGTGACCCCTGACCTACATACACAGGTGAATCCGAGTATTTAAGGGGGTCCATTGTAAGTTTCTGCGGTGGGATGGCACCCTGCCCAGGATTGGTTCCTGCCTTGTGCCCTGTGTTGGCTGGGATTGGCTCCTGCAGACCCCCGCGACCCTGTATTCGGATTCAGCGGGTTAGAAAATGGATGGATGGATGGAATTGTAAGTTTCCCTCCTCCTTTAATGTTCTCTGAAGAGTAGCAACATGGGGGTCACAAAACAACTCTCAAATGACATGAAGACAAAGATTGTTCACCATCATGGTTTAGGGGAAGGATACAGAAAGCTGTCCCAGAGATTGAAGCTGTCTGTTTCCACAGTTAGGAACATATTGAGGGAATGGAAGACCACAGGCTCAGTTCAAGTTAAGGCTCGAAGTGGCAGACCAAGAAAGATTTCGGAGAGACAGAAGTGATGAATGGTGAGAACAGTCAGAGTCAACCCACAGATCAGCACCAAAGACCTCCAACATCATCTTGCAGCAGATGGAGTCACTGGGCATCATTCAACCATTCGGCGCACTTTACACAAGGAGATGCTGTATGCGAGAGTGATGAAGAGGAAGCACAAACAAAGCCGTTTGAGGTCTGCTCAAGCTCATTTGGACAAGCCAGCTTCATTTTAGAATAAGGTGCTGTGGACTGATGAAACTAAAATGGAGTTATTTGGGCATAACAAGGGGCGTTAAGCATGGAGGAAAAAGAACACAGCATTCCAAGACAAACACCTGCTACCTCCAGTCAAATATGGTGGTGGTTCCATCATGCTGTGGGGCTGTGTGGCCAGTGCAGGGACTGGGAATCTTGTCAAAGTTGAGGGACGCATGGATTCCACTCAGTATCAACAGATTCTGGAGACCAATGTCCAGGAATCAGTGACAAAGCTGAAGCTGCGCCCGCCGGGGCTGGATCTTTCAACAAGACAACGACCCGAAACACTGCTCAAAATCCACTAAGGCATTCATGCAGAGGAACAAGTAGAACGTTCTGGAATGGCCATCTCAGTCCCCAGACCTGAATAGAATTGAAACTCTGTGGTGTGAGTTAAAGAGAGCTGTCCATGTTCAGAAGCCATCAAACCTGAATGAACTCGAGATGTTTTGTAAAGAGGAATGGTCCAAAATACCTTCAACCACAATCCAGACTCTCATTGGAACCTACAGGAAGCGTTTAGAGGCTGTAATTTCTGCAAAAGGCGGATCTACTAAATATTGATTTCATTTCTTTTTTGTGGTGCCCAAATTTATGCACCTGCCTGATTTTGTTTGAACAATTATTACACACTTTCTGTAAATCCAATAAACTTCATTTCACTTCTCAAATATCACTGTGTGTGTCTCCTATATGATATATTTAACTGACATTTTTTATCGTAACAACCAACGATTTATACAGGAAAATAATGACTATTAACAAGGTGGCCCAAACTTTTGCATCCCACTGTATGTATAAAATCCAACATATCTGTCTGTCTGTCTGCTTTTCACGAGAGAACTACTTCATGGATTTCGATCGGGTTTTTCTCTAGAATTTGCTTGAACATTCCCGTTGATTTTGCGACTTCTCTCATCGCACAAAGTATCATAGTTTGGTTGCGGTACGAATTTATTTGCACGAATTTGAGAGAGACGGGATAGGCTGAGGAGAGGGGGGCGGGGCCCTCCACACTCACATGTCTGCCTCGGGGCGTGTCTTACATCCGCTTAGCTAGCGAACGAGAGAACTGCTTAACAGATTTGGATCGGGTTTTGTTTTCTAGAACTTGCTTGAACATTCCCGTTGATTTTGCGACTTCTCTCATCGTGCTGAGAATCACAGTTCGCTTGCAGGAGCGAAATATTCACACTAACCCGAGACAGAGGCTGCGGGCTGAGTGTAGGAGGAAGCGTGACGTCAGGGGTGGGGAGCCGGACGGGACCCTCCTCGCTGCCCTGTTTCAATTCTACGCAGGGAGGACGGCAAGTCGCACACTAAACGGTGTCCTGCCGCCGATTATTAATAAAACACCTGAGAAGAGTTAAACCAAAACCAAGCTCTGCAGGTCTTTGCGATTCTCACCCACCCGTTTATTCATCTTTCAGCAGGCAGTATGTCCAGTTGTGGGGTCCAGGGTGACGCAGACCTCGATGGTCAAAGACTGGGGGACCAGCCCTTGATGGGATGTGGGCGGAGCTCTCATTTAGCAAAGCCAATCAATGGACATGGGGAGGACCCGCCGAGTAACCCAACCGTAAATGGGTTCAGGTGGGCCTCAAGCGTACGGATGAGTTTCATTCATGCAGACGTCCAGAAGCTGATTTTATCTCTAAAGTCAGAAGCTGCACTGAAAATGTCTGTCAATTCACAGAAATGCAGGGCGCTTATTATTTATGTGTCATTTTTGTTTCTTTAATTTATTATTATTTATATTTTTCTTTGTCTGCGGTGGGCTGGCGCCCTGCCCGGGGTTTGTTTCCTGCCTTGCGCCCTGTGTGGGCAGACCCCCGTGACCCTGTAGTTAGAATATAGCAGGTTGGATAATGGATGGATGGATTTTTCTTTGTGGCTGCGTGTAAGTGGATCAGGCCTGGGTTAAGTCCCTTGTGTTTTGTGGGTGGTCCCCCTCACCTGCCAATCACCGCCAGGACCCGCCCTCCACCCTCTTTAACAGTTCCTGCTGTTCATTTCGCACGCGCCAGCTAGCGAGTGGAGTGATTCTTGAATTTACTGTGCGTTGTGCTACTGCTTGACATAGTAAATTCGTTATTAGATACGGGGGTCTTCCCAGACTGCTGTAGTTAAACCCCCTACTTAAGAAACATAATCTCGACCCCTCTGCCTTTGAAAATTTTAGACCCATTTCTAACCTGCCCTTCTTAAGTAAAGTTCTGGAGAAGACAGTCATTATGCAGTTAAATGACCACCTCAATAAACCTGCTATTCTTGATAAATTTCAGTCGGGTTTTAGAACAAATCACAGCACAGAAACTGCACTCGTTAAAGTAGTAAATGACTTGCGGGTGAATGCAGACAGAGGCCATTTATCTGTTCTCATCCTCTCAGATCTGAGTGCCGCATTCGACACCATTGATCATAATATTCTTAGAGATCGCCTTAGTCAATGGGTGGGCCTCTCTGGCAGGGTCTTAAATTGGTTTGAATCCTACCTGACAGGGAGAAAATTCTTTGTTACTTGTGATAATCAAATCTCGAAGACACATGATATCCGATATGGTGGTCCACAAGGCTCTATCCTGGGTCCGCTGCTCTTCTCAATCTACATGCTTCCGTTAGGTCAGATTATCTCAGAGCACAACGTGAGCTACCACAGCTATGCTGATGACACACAGCTGTACTTATCAATAGCACCTGATGACCCCGACTCTCTTGATTCACTAACACAATGTCTGACTTGTATCTCACAATGGATGAATAGTAACTTTCTCAAGTTAAATAAAGAGAAAACTGAAATCTTAGTGATTAGCAATAATGGATACAATGACGTTATTAGAAATAAACTTGATACATTAGGATTAAAAGTCAAGATGGAGGTAAAAAGCTTAGGGGTGATTGTTGACTGTAATCTGAGTTTTAAATCGCATATTCATCAGATCACTAGGACAGCATTTTTTCACTTAAGAAACATAAGTAAAGTTAGACCTCTTATATCACTGAAAGATGCTGAGAAATTAGTTCACGCGTTTGTTTTCAGTCGACTAGATTACTGTAACGCACTCCTCTCAGGACCACCCAAAAAAGACATCAATCGTTTGCAACGAGTGCAGAATGCAGCTGCTAGAATCCTAACTAGGAAAAGAAAATCTGAGGACATCTCTCCAGTCTTAGCGTCACTACACTGGTTACCTGTGTCATTCAGGATTGACTTTAAAATTCTGATTATGGTTTACAAAGCCTTAAATAATCTCGCCCCATCTTATATATCAGAATGTCTGACATCTTATATTCCAAATCGTAACCTCAGATCCTCAAATGAGTGTCTCCTTAGAATTCAAACTTAAAAGAAGTGGTGAGGCGGGCGGCCTTCTGCTGTTATGCACCTAAAATCTAGAATAGCCTGCCAATAGGAATTCGCCAGGCTGATACGGTAGAGCAGTTTAAAACACGGCTGAAAACACATTACTGTAACATGGCCTTCTCATAACTTCACTGTAATTAAAATCCTGATACTCTCTATCTCCAACTCATTATCATAACTATTCATGGTGGCTCTAAAATCCATACTAACCTCTACTCTCTCTTCTGTTTCTTTTTCCAGTTTTCTGTGGTGGTGATCTGCGCCATCACCATCTAATCAAAGCACCGTGATGTCCTACATTGATGGATTAAAGCCAGAAGTCTACATGACCGTCATCATCAAGTGACTCCGTGAGAACCCTAACTACAAAGAGGACCGTTTCATTTATGTCAGGTAGAATGCCCAGAGGGGACTGGGTGGTCTCGTGGTCTAGACCCCCTGCAGATTTGATTTTTTTTCTCCAGCCGTCTGGAGTTTTTTTTGTTTGTTTTTTCTGTCCACCCTGGCCATCGGACCTTACTCCTTTTCTATGTTAACTAATGTTGTCTTATTTTAATTTCTTATTTTGTCGTTTATTTTTCTTTTCTTCATTATATGTAAAACACTTTGAGCTACTTTTTGTATGAAAATGTGCTGTTGTTGTTGTTGTTGCTTCTTGGTTTTCTGGTATTTCGACCCCGTGCTCTGTTTAAATGCTTTGTGTTTTATGATTTTTGAACCTCTGCTCTTTTTTTTTTTTTTTGACTGCTGCGTCTCTGGACTCTGATTTGAGACTCGTTTGCTCTGCTTGCCCTGCCTCTTCAGGCATCAACTCCTTTGAGCTCTCCGGAACCTCCTGTTTTGCCGAGCCTTTTTATTTTATAGTGATTTTTCAAGGTCCTTTCTTATATTTAGTTGGGAGTTTGACAGCATCTCCCCCTGCCCAAGACCCCGAAGAGAAATTTCTGAAAGTGCTTTTTGGAACTTTTGTGCCTGTGGGACTCCCCAGTCACGACATCTTCATTCACTTTTTTCAGGCGTGTCCTCGGAGTTTGTTTTACGTGTCCGCTCAGTCGCTTTCCACCTCTCAATTTCCTTTTTTTTTTTTTCCGACCCAATTTCATTTCCTGCTTTGAATGCTTGGCTTCTTCTTACCCTCCAAAATTGAAAACTGTTATTTGAAAATGAAGTCCATGCGCTTATCCTTCTCCACGAAAATCTCAGTCACTTTCTTCTAAAAGTCCCACCTTATTTTCCTTTAGTTTTAAAAAAAAATCTTAATCTTCAATTTTGGCAGTCAGTCGAAACAAAAAATAATAATAAACGGGCCGCTGCAGCGCACTTGACTTTCTGATCTCGCTGACTTATCGGCGCCTCTGCGTAGATGAACAGCAGCAATGAGCACCTGTTTGGCTCACCTGCGCCCCCTTCAGGGTGGCACGGTACTGTCTGCTCGCCTTGTGCCTTTTCACTGCGGTTTTATGTTCAATCAGCAAGACTAAATATGTCACACACCTTCATTAAAGATCTTAGCCAGACTGTGGAAAGTCAGGGTGTGCAATAAACGTGTCTGCAAACCTTATATTAGCGACATACTGAGAGACAGCGACGGGCACGCGCCAATCGCGCGTATTAACGACGAGTGTGTGGAGCGCGCAGTCTGAGGGGAGGTGAGACTCGTTGCTGCCGCACCTCGCATTTCTCCCATTTGTTTGAACAGGAAATGCGCAAATTCAGTGATTCTGACTATAAAAACGATCAAAATGATTGGAATCATACAGACAACACATTTATAGCACAGACCAGTGGACACGTTTATTTTATGTTATCATTATTAGTTTTTTTGCCTTCCCTGACCGCACGTCCCTGATGCAATTGGCTCTCTGAATCGCGGGGCTGCGGGGGTCAGCAGATAGACCCGACTCCACAAATCAGAGTGGCACATGAAAGGCGAGTGGAACTGGCAGATCATACAAGATCATGTGAGAGGGCAAAGGACAAAGCGAATGACGCAGATGTCCTAAACTGAGCGTTCTATCGAGGGGGCGAAGCCGGGGGTGTTGGGGTGGTCCTGCTAGTTCTACTGTAATTGTGTCTGTTTTCTCTTCCCTACAACTTTCTCAAGCCCCAGTAGTTTGCCACTTTTGACCCCGCGGGCACAGTTTCTGTCGTTGTTTGATGTCCCGCTCCAGCTCTGGGAATCGAGCTTTGCTCACTCTGTGACTTCCATGGTCGGCATGGGCAGCAGATGAGCGCCATCATGCTCCTTCACTTCCCTTCAGTCATCTCCCAGCGGTATTGGAGGGATTAAAAATGGACCCTGACCCGCCTTTAGCCTCCAAACTGGAAATTTTAGACGTGACTTAAAAGTCTCAAGCTTGAAATACTCTTTAGTAACAACAAGTCCTGTTTTACTGCCCCCCTGGGAAACGTCAG
Source organism: Polypterus senegalus (assembly GCF_016835505.1). Classification (NCBI taxonomy): domain Eukaryota; kingdom Metazoa; phylum Chordata; class Cladistia; order Polypteriformes; family Polypteridae; genus Polypterus; species Polypterus senegalus. The sequence goes on along the minus strand of NC_053166.1, from coordinate 157,763,021 downwards.
GATACAAAAAAAGAGGAGAGACGATGTCTATAAAAAATATTACATTTGAGCTTCTGCTACCTCCAGGGCACTGCGTTATTATTAAGAGTAATTGGACAATAATCCCTTGGCTTAGGCCGGGTGGGAGATGGTGGGAGTAGAGGGTGAGGGGAAGAGGGTCGGTTAGGTTACTCCATTTATCCATCCATCCATCCATTATATCCTAACACAGGGTCACGGGGTCTGCTGGATCCAATCCCAGTCAGCACAGGGCGCAAGGCAGGAACAAACCCCGGGCAGGTTGCCAGCCCACTGCAGGGCACACACACTAGAGACAATTTAGGATCACCAATGCACCTAACCTGCATGTCTTTAGACTGTGGGAGGAAACCCACGAAGACACGGGGACAAACATGCAAACTCCACGCAGGGAGGACCCAGGAAGCAAACCCACAGGTCTTCTTACTGCGAGGCAGCAGCGCTACCCACTGCGCCACCGTGCCGCCCTACTCCATTTATTCTTGCCAATTTGTTTTTGCTCAATAAAAAGTTGATCACAAAAATTGGAGTAACTGGACAAGACGTGGGACTGGACCCACCTAAAGCAGCCCTCCACCTTCCTATTCCATACCTGATCATCAGGAGTGACAGTTGGCTATACTGGACACGCGGAAGGAGCCAGTCTGGCCTCACAACGGCCCTGCCACACTGAAAAAGAAATAAAACAATTTTAGAAAAAGGCACAGATGGAGGAGTTCAGTAAATTAACGGACAAATAGACAAAACACACATCTGCAGGTCTCCAGTTCTGCATAGGAAACAAACTTAGAAACCGAGGGTCTTTTAAGTACGAGTTCAAGGAGGTGATGCTCATCGGGGGTCCTGTGGGCAGTTCTGGTGTCCATAGAGACATAGCAGCACTGGAGAAAGTCCAGAGAGGAGCAACTACAGGTGACGAGTTATGAGGAAAGAGCAAAAGAGCTGAGCCTAACGCCTGCATTAGACTTAGGCCTGGCAGACAGTGTTCAGAAGCCATTTAGAAGGCTAACAGAACGTCAGGTTATATAGCGCCTTGACGTGTGGAGCACAAGTCACAGGAGGTGACGCTCAAGCTTTATAACACATTGGTGAGGCCTCTTCTGGAGTACTGATTGACGTTTTGGTCTCCATAAAGACACAGCAGCACTAGAGAAAGTCCAGAGAAGAAACGACAAGGCCAATTCCAGGACTTTAGGGGATTAGTTCTGAAGAAAGATTCAAAGAGCTGAGCCTAACGCTTGCATAAGGTTTGGGTCTTGTTAGGTTTGAATATACAATGTGGGGTCTGAAAGTCAAACGTACACCTCATGAGAAGGACTAAGGAGTCGTAGTGGACTCGACACCAACAACTGCCAGACAGGGTTCAGAGGCCATGAAGAAGGCTAACAGAATGTCAGGTTATATAGCGCCTTGATGTGTGGAGTACAAGTCACAGGAGGTGACGCTCAAGCTTTATAACACACTGGTGAGGTCTCATCTGGAGTCCTGGGTGCCATTTTAGTCTCCATAAAGACACAGCAGCACTAGAGATGTGGATAGGAATATAAAGAACAAGCTGGTGACGTTTGCAGATGATACCCAAGCTTGGCAGACTGGCAGATAATCAAGAATCCATTGAATCATTCCAGGGGTCTTGGACAGCAGATACACTTGGGTAGATTTGTGGCAGATGAAATTTAATGTCAGTAAATGTAAAGAATTACACGTAGGAAGTAGAAACGTGAGGTTTGAATACACAATGGGAGCTCTGAAAATCAAAAGTGCGCCTCATGAGAAGAGCTTAGGAGTTACAGTGGACTCAACACTATCAACTGACAGACAGGGTTCAGAAGCCATGAAGAAGGTTAACTAGAATGTCATGTTATATAGCGCCTTGATGTGTGGAGTACAAGTCACAGGAGGTGACGCTCAGGCTTCATAACACACTGGTGAGGCCTCATCTGGAGTCCTGGGTGACGTTTTGGTCTCCATAAAGACACAGCAGCACTAGAGAAAGTCCAGAGAAGAAACGACTCGGCCGATTCCAGGACTTTAGGGGATTAGTTCTGAAGAAAGATTCAAAGAGCTGAGCCTAACGCTTGCATAAGGTTTGAGTCTTGTTAGGTTTGAATATACAATGTGGGGTCTGAAAGTCAAAAGTACACCTCATGAGAAGGACTAAGGAGTCGTAGTGGACTCGACACCAACAACTGCCAGACAGGGCTCAGAGGCCATGAAGAAGGCTAACTAGAATGTCAGGTTATATAGCGCCTTGATGTGTGGAGTACAAGTCACAGGAGGTCCTGCTCAAACTTCATAACACACTGGTGAGGCCTCATCTGGAGTACTGGGTGCAGTTTTGGTCTCCAGGCTACAAAAAGGACATAACAGCTCAAGAGAAGGTCCAGAGAAGAGCGACTACAGGGGATGAGTTAGGAGGAAAAATTCAAAGAGCTGAGCCTAACGCCTGCATTAGACTTAGGCCTGGCAGACAGTGCTCAGAAGCCATTAAGAATGTCAGGTTATATAGCGCCTTGACATGTGCAGTACAAGTCACAGGAGGTTCTGCTCAAGCTTTATAACAGACTGGTGAGGTCTCATCTGGAGTCCTGTGTGACGTTTTGGTCTCCATTGAGACAGACCTGGGGTTCATATTGGACTGGTCACTGTCTATGTCTACGCAGAGGACAGACATGATCAAAAATGCTTATAGGATGGAAGGTTATATAGCGCCATGATGTATGGGGTAGAAGTCAAGGGAGTTTATCTTTAAATAAATGTAAAGTAAAGGAGCTTAAAACTATTAACTCTGAATACACAATGGGTGGTCTGAAAATCAAAAGTCCACCTTATGAGAAGGATTTAGCAGTTGTAGTGGACTCTAAGCTATCGAATTCCTGACAGAGTTCAGAAGCCACTAAGAAGGCTAACAGACTGTCAGGTTATATAGCGCCTTGATGTGTGGAGTACAAGTCACAGGAGGTTCTGCTCAAGCTTTATAACACACTGGTGAGGCCTCATCTGGAGTACTGGGTGCAGTTGGGTTCTCCAGGCTACAAAAAGGACATAACAGCACAAGAGAAGGTCCAGAGAAGAGCGACTACAGGGGATGAGTTAGGAGGAAAGATTCAAAGAGCCGAGCCTAACGCTTCCATAAGGTTTGGGTTTTGTTAGGTTTGAATACACAATGTGGGGTCTGAAAATGAAAAATATGCCTTATGAAAAGGACTAAGGCAGGGTGACATTGACCAGTAGATCGCAAGGGTAGTGCAGGTCGATCGCATTGCATTCAAAAAAAAATTTTTTTAAATGTTAGTCTATCGTATATCCTCCCTATGGCGTTTGCCACTTGATGGACATACAGGGCGGCCAGTCTGAGATCTGTTCTCTTCTAACGCACTGGTCAACACGTGAGGTACTGCAGAACTCCGGCTGTGATCTAGTTGGCCTTCCAATTCATATCGACTAAAGAAGGGATTTAAAAAAAATGTTTGGGGAGGTTTATGGGCTGGAGGTGGAATTGGAAGAGGATTTTTTTTCTCACAATGTCACATTTGAAGTGCTCTTGTCTGACGTCTGAGATTCGATCCTCAGTGCAGTGCAGTGAATGTGTACACCTGATGAGCCCAAAATAGGGAGAAACACGTGTCGCGTACTCTTTGCATTATTTGACAGTTAACTATGCAACATTCTACGATCTGCTTCTCGCAACTGAGAGGGCACCCGACTTGCAGACCAACCACACGTGTTACCTGGTAGGTAACCACTCATGCAATCAGATTGTGATTCAGACATCGAATGTTATGTATGTATGTATGTATATATTGTGGACGTGGCCCGGACACAGACAGGCAGACATGTTCTTTTTCCACCACCACACGTTTATTTACAAATATCCTATTTACAAAGTCCAAAAGTGCACACAAACCCCCCAAAGTCCTGGCCACACAACGCCATTCTTCGGGCCGCCTCCACACTCTCCTCTGCTTCGTCCTGCTTCCATCCGGGAGGAGGCCCCTTTCATCCACACCCGGATGTGCTCCAGGTGCTCCCCGGCAATCACCCGCCGACGCTCCCCAGTGTGGCGGAAGTGCCGGTTGTTCTCCTGGAAGTTCTCCGGGTGTCCCTTCTTCTCTTCCCCCCAGCACTTCCGGGTGTGGCGGAAGTGCTGAGGTCCAGGGTTCCCAAGACATCGGGGCGCCCCCTGGCGGTGACCACGGGCCCCTACAGGGTTGGGCTTCCAAGCCCTCTACCCGTGACCCCGAAAGCAACCAGGGTGGCAGCCCCCACATGATCCAGGGCGGGTGTAGACCCTCTTCCGGTCCTTCAGGGTGTCCCGGCCGGGTCGTCGCCCCTGGCATCCCTGACAATATATATATATATATACACACTAGCAAAATACCCGCGCTTCACAGCAGCGAAGTACTGCCTTAAAATTTTTATTAAGAAGAAAATTAAACCTTTTTAAACTGAGGGAAAATATCCCAATAATTATTTGTTAAGGATCTCTTTGTATACCACATTGTGAGTTCGGCCCTCCGGTTGTAATCTGACCAAGCTGTGCGCTGAGCTTACTCTTGAGCATGTAACGTACAGTCGGCCATGTGAACAGTAATCTTGTCTCAAATCTCACAGCTTGGATTGCTGCTGTCATAATCGGTTTGAGTTTCATGGTTTGTTTCAATTATGACAGTATTTGTAGGACTTGTGTTGAAGAGACATTCGGCATCTGTCAAGTGTTGTAAGCATACAACCGGTTTCATCGATAAAATCACATCCAGCTTTTGAGAGTTTAAACATTCATAAACATCAAAGTGTCCACTACTGAAATCGTCACCTGTCAATCTAAGATGTTTAAGAGGCATTGGCGGTTGTCCAAAGGTGTAAAATATTTGGCCATTTCGGTACACTTGAAAGCGACAACCGAACAATTCAGCGGCAGCCATCAACTCACATGCAGATCCACAGGTGAAGGGCTTAAGCATTTCACTCTTCTAGTGCTCCTGTGTAGTCTAATTATCTCCTGTACCGTCACCAGTCCACACCTTGAACCTGTCCAGTCATTCAATACATAAGACACAATGGATATCAAGAGTGAGCCTGATATGGCCGTGCAATATGTAACACAGAGAATGGAAAAGGCAGGTGCCATCTCTGGGCATGGAAACCATTAGTTAAGTGACAGTTCTTTGATCGATGGTGATCACCTCGATAGACATGTTAACGGGGGTACGGTTGGAATGATAAAGGAAATGGGTACCTGAACAATGTAAAGTAAGTCTAAAATACCTACACAATAACTATAATCGTAATAATCGAACAATAAAACAGCGGAGAAGCCGTGGATTAAATAAAAAGGCTGTAGTTATCAGCAGGGAGACGTGAATCCCGTGGTGAAGCAAGGAAAGGAATGAAGAGACCGGAGCGACGGATGGCCTTATATAGGCAGGCAGCCAACAACGTGGGGGGTGTTGGGATGGGGGACCCAATGCCGCCTCACACGGTGACCGAGCTGCAGGCTATGAACATATATATGTACGTAAGTAGGATTCAGTTAGCGTTGGGAACCCGCCTACCAAATTTCTTGAAGATGGGCCCATAAGTAACAAAGACTGTTGAAAAGTTCAATATGGCGGCCGACAGTGGCATCCTACTACCGAAATAAGTACGTACATTGGTTTCGGTTAGCGCAGGGAAGCTGCCTACCAAATTTCATGAAGATGGGGCCATGAATAAGAAAGTTCAACATGGCGGACGTTGTTGAACGTTATGACCGTTACGTGTAGAATTTCGAAATGAAACCTGCTTAACCTTTGTAAGTATGCTGTAAGGAATGAGCCTGCCAAATTTCAGCCTTCTACCTACACGGGAAGTTGGAAAATTAGTGACGTTGGAAAGTTCAATATGGCGGCCGACAGTGGCGTCATACCACCGAAATAAGTATGTACGTCGATTTTGGTTAGCGCAGGGAAGCCACCTACCAAATTTCGTGAAGATGGGGTCATAAATAAGAAAGTTCAACATGGCGGACATTGTTGACGTTATGACCGTTACGTAGAATTTCGAAATGAAACCTGCTTAACCTTTGTAAGTAAGCTGTAAGGAATGAGCCTGCCAAATTTCAGCCTTCTACCTATACAGGAAGTTGGAAAATTAGTGACGTTGGAAAGTTCAATATGGCGGCCGACAGTGGCGTCATACCACCGAAATAAGTATGTACGTCGATTTTGGTTAACGCAGGGAAGCCACCTACCAAATTTCGTGAAGATGGGGCCATGAATAAGAAAGTTCGACATGGCGGATGTTGTCGACCGTTATCGACCGTTATGACCGTTACACGTAGAATTTCGAAATAAAACGTGCTTAACTCTTGCAAGTAATGTGTAAGGAATGGGCCTGCCAAATTTCCTCTTTCTACCTACACGGGAAGTTGGAGAATTTGATGAGTCAGTGAGTCAGTCAGTCAGTGAGTCAGTCAGTGAGGGCTTTGCCTTTTATTAGTATAGATATATATAAAGCATTTTAATGTAGGTAGACCATTTCGAGGTAGCTCGCAATCCGAAAAAGTGTGGGCACCCCTGGACTAAGGAGTAACAGTGGACTCGACACTATCAACTGGCAGAGAGTGTTCAGAAGCCATTAAGATGCCTAACTAGAATGTCAGGTTATATAGCGCCTTGATGTGTGAAGGAGTACAAGTCACAGGAGGTTCTGCTCCAGCTTTTTAACTGACTTGTGGTGCTTCGTCTGGAGTCTTGGGTGACATTTTGCTCTCCATACAGACATAGCAGCACAACAGGAAGTCCTGAGAAGAGCAACTCGGCTGATTCCAGGGCTACAGGGGATGAGTTATGAGAAAGACTGAAAGAGCCGAGCCTTTGCAGTTTAAGTAAAAGAAGATTAAGAGGAGACCTGAATGAAGTGTTTAACATTATAAAGGGAATTAGTGCAATGGCTCGAGACGGTGACTTTGAAATGAGTTCATCAAGAACACGGGGACACAGATGGAAACTTGAGAGTAAATTTCACACAAACATTAGGAAGCTTATCTTCACACAGAGAAGCAGAGAGGCATGAAATAAGCGACCAAGTAGTGTGGCGGACAGTCGGACTTTAGAGACCTTCAGAACGGAACTTGGTGTCATTTTGGAAGACTTTGGTGGATTGGGCTGAATGGCCCGTAGCTCTCATCCTGATTGTTCTAATTCTGGTATTTGGAGTGTTTGGGCGTCCCTGCCAGTGCTGGGTGTTTGCCAGACTTGGATAAGCAGGTTAAGAAATAGAGGGATCGATGCTTTTATACGTTAGATAAATTAAATGACGACCGTTAAAGATTTCTGGACTACAAATTTGGATTTGGTTTGCATTTTGGACACGTTTCTCAGAGGGGTTCATTTGTCAATTTTAGAAATGTATTCCAGTCTTCTATTTTCTGTTCCTTTTCTGATCACATTATTATTATTATTACTTTAGAGACATTGTTCAGTCATTCGAGCCAGGGGTTTTACAGTTCCCCCTCTCTAAAATGCTAGTCAATTCAAAAAAGTCGCAGAAGAGAGGAACTCGGAGCCTCCATTGTTGGGGCCGAAGAAGGAAAACTGAAAGATAAAGAGCACCAGGGTAGGCTGACCGGACAGATGTAAAGGTCTTGGACCTTCTGGGGTCTCAAGTCCATTCCTGACTCTGCTAATTCATTTAAGGGGGCTGCTCAAATGTAAAAATTTTCTTAGGATGTTTGTATTCATTGATTTGAAAATCCGGAACGTGAAGACTGAAGCAGCGTCTCTGATGGTGCGTCGGACTGCGCCGTCTCCGTTCTTCATTGTCGTTCTGCTCTGCTTACTACCAGCCGATAAGTGGTCTCTGGTCAGGGCTGGGGCGGCACGGTGGCGCAGTGGGTAGCGCTGCTGCCTCGCAGTAAGGAGACCTGTGGGTTCGCTTCCCGGGTCCTCCCTGTGTGGAGTTTGCATGTTCTCCCCGTGTCTGCTCCGGTTTCCTCCCACAGTCCAAAGACATGCAGGTTAGGTGCATTGGTGATTCTAAATTGTCCCGTGTGTGTGTGCGTGCGTGTGTCCTGTGGTGGGCTGGCACCCTGCCCAGGGTTTGTGTCCTGCCTTGAGCCCTGTGTTGGCTCCAGCAGACCACTGTGACCCTATAGTTAGGATACAGCGACTTGGAGAATTGATGGATGGATGGATGGATGGTCAGGGCTGTCTTAACCCATGGGCATGCTGGGTAGTTGAGCTTAGGGGCCCCATACTAATCTATGTATGTTGTAACTTGCTGAGTGGTTGTGTAGGTAGGGGGGCCCCTGTGCACTGCTTTGTCCCAGGGGGGTCTTATAATGCTGGGTCTGGTTGACCACCGCAGCTGCAGATATTCACATAAGAGACGTTTAGGGATCCTCTTATCACATTTTAGAGTCGACAGGCGGATCTCTGCTGCTCGTGCACATGACACAAACAAGCCAGTTAGAAGCGAGGGGGCGAGGGGGGAGAGGCAATCCAAGGACAAGGACCCCCGATGGAAATCGTATCAAACGCTGCTGACGGATGGATTCCTCAGAGACCACCCTAGAAAGAAAGAGACATCAAATCCTTGGATTGGGGGGGGGGTTGAGGTTTGCACACATCCAGCGTCTCACTACATGTGCACTCCAGAAAAACAAGCCGGCACAGATATTTCCCCTCCGGCAAGGCAGGAAAATGAGGAAATCAGCCATCCAGCTCCTTTTCAGCCTGCTGAGCAGGGTGCACGTGCTGTTGGGTATTCCTTTTCTTTTAGGAGGATTGTATCCTGAATTAAGGGAAGAAAAAAACAAAGGCAGAGGCATCACAGTTAAATGTATTGGCTTGGACGTTAATATTTGTGATTTCTATATTTTGGTTGAGAAACGCAATTACTTGATCTGGTTGTGAACTCCCGTCACCTTAATGGCATGCGGAGAACTGCAATAGACGGGCGTCCCGTCCGGAGTTGGCTCCTGGCCTGCTAGGGACGGCTTCGGGGCTCCTGTGACCCCGCACTGGATTTCAAAAGTTGCGTAACTCACAGAATCTCTCTATTATAATAAAAAAATCTTGGGAAGTGAGATGAGACGTGACTTTCTCGGAGAGACACATTCACATCACCGCGCGACGAGACTTTGTGACAAGAGATTGAACCAACGCCTGGGGCCGGAAATAAAAGGCAAAGAGTAGATGACAAAGTAGAAGGTCGTAAAGAATTCAAAAACGTTGGCACGATACACATGCAGAGCAGGTTAGTGATAATGGAAGTACGGAAATTCGAAAGTCTCAAAAAAAATGATAGTAAAGATCACATTAGTGCTAACAAATGGAACAGCGAAAGGAGATTCAATACATAGACATAGGTGATATGACAGAAGTATGTAGTTATTGCTCGGCTTTAAACTTTAAGTCAGAGAGAATGAAACGATATTCACTCACGGGCAGTTATACGTTGAATTGCCACGATGTAATTCCAAACACGGAGTCAAAATTCAATGCCATATTAACAAAAAGGTAAAAACGAAAAGAGATCAAATATATGGACATAAGTGATATGACAAAAAATTGTGGGCTGCATCAGGAGTGGGCAAGAGGAGGAGTATAGGAACCTAATCAAGGACTTTGTTAAATGGTGCGACTCAAACCACCTACAACTGAACACCAGCAAGACCAAGGAGCTGGTGGTGGATTTTAGGAGACCCAGGCTTCACATGGACCTCGTGATCATCAGTGGTGACTGTGCAGAGGGTGTAGACCTAAAAATACCTGGGAGAGTAGCTGGATGATAAATAAGATGCTGCAGATGTTCTACCAGACGGTTGTGGCGAGCGCCCTCTTCTACACGGTGGTGTGCTGGGGAGGCAGCATAAAGAAGAGGGATGCCTCACGACTTGACAAACTGGTGAGGAAGGCAGGCTTTATTGTAGGCAAGGAGCTGGACAGTTTGACATCCGTGGCAGAGCGACGGGCGCTGAGCAGACTCCTGTCAATCATGGAGAATCCACTGCATCCACTGAACAGGATCATCTCCAGACAGAGGAGCAGCTTCAGAGACAGACTGCTGTCACCATCCTGCTCCACTGACAGACTGAGGAGACCCCACACTATGTGACTCTTTAATTCCACCCGGGGGGGGGTAAACGTTAACATTATACAAAGTTATTGTCTGTTATACCTGCATTGTTATCACTCTTTAATTTAATATTGTTAGTATCAGTATACTGCTATTATAGAGTGCCTTTCACTATCTATCTATCTATCTATCTATCTATTATATAGTGCCTTTCACATTATCTATCTATCTATCTATCTATTATATAGTGCCTTTCACATTATCTATCTATCTATCTATCTTGTTTGGCTTTAAATTTTACATTGGAGACTTGTAGATCATCTAATTCATGCTGCCATCAGGGACAGGTAGTGTTTCTTCCCAATGAAGAGGCCTTTCCGCGAGAATGAAAAGATTTGCTGTTTGGTGAAAGTGAAATCCACAAACGCAAGCGGCAGAGATGCGTAGTAAGGCTTGGGGTTGGTGAGCGAAGCAAGCAGGGGGTGAAGCCACCTAGTTTATATACAAAGAAAAAATATGATTAGGTTTCATTAGATGTTGGCAAGGGCTGGCATTGTGGCCAGGAGGGTTCAAGGTTTCTTATCTGGCCGGCAGGCCACATTAAGGGAAGGACTATTTGCTCCCCTGATACAATAGGTGGCAGTATTCCTGGTGCCTGCATGGAGGCTGGGAGCTGCAGTAACGTTAGACAGCCCTGTGGTGGTCCCAGGAGTGCCACCAGGGGAAGCTGCAGGAACAGACCATCCCCACTTTAAAGAATTTCTGACCTGCCCAGATGTGCTTCCATTCTGCAATGCTGTGGCACCGGAAGGACATAAAACAAGCCAAGTGTCCTGTATGGGTGGTCTGAGTCGGGAGTTAGAGAGTGGAGGAGAGAGACCACGTGGGAGGTGTGGAAGGAGACAAGAAGATTTTGTGTTGTGGAAAGGATTTGGAGGTATTGTGAAATAAATTTTAAAAAAATCTTCTGTTTGAATCCAGGAGAGTGTTGTGTAGCTGTGTTTGGGGTGCTGCTATGCCCCCTATGGATCACAATGTACACACCCCCCAGAAAACAATATTTCATGATGAAAAACAATATCCTGGAAAAGCCGGAAAAAACTGAAAAGGTTAGCCAACCATCAACACAATCACAACAATAGGAAAGAGCAAAACCAAAGATAATCACAAGGGAGCCCGGTGGTCTCAGGCGGACTGACAGACTGACAGACGTGACAACAGTAGTTGCTCTTTGCAGAAGAGCCCACCTCCTCAGAAGTCGCAGCCTGATGACCTCACTTTCAGTCCCGGGCCCAAGATCGATTGTTTCCATCTCCCATTACAGCACCTAAAAAACACCAGCAGATACAGATTTTCTGATGGGCTTTAAGCAGGTGAACTGCTCACTAAGGCTGCGTCCACACCACACCGCTACACTTTCACTTTTGAACAAAACCCGTCTCCGTCCACACTGAAAACGACAGAAGACGCATACGGCGTAGTCGTCTGCCTAAACCGGGCACGTGCGCAGCACAGACGACTTACCGAAAACCGCCGACCCTTAAAGGGACGGGAACACAGCTGGCTACGGGAGTTACTGAAAACCTGCAGCGATTAGTAATCAGTATACAGCTAATCTGAATTCAAAGTGAAGAAAACACATAAAGGTGAGCAAAACAACAAGAGCCGCGGTAAGCAACTCCTCAGAGTCCGCTATGTGGGTAATACAGGAAGGGTAACGGATGGGAACCAATCAGGTGAGTGAGTGAGTCAGTCAGTTAACATCTTAGAATAAGCATTTCAGTTGAGGAAGCGGATTCTCTCCCCTGTTTTTCATTCTATTTATTTTTATTCATTTATTTATTTATATTTTTTCCGATTATTAAAGTTTTACTCTGTTGGCCTCCCTCTCTTGCTCATGTGTGGAGGTTGATTTGTTTCAAACCCAGTTTTGTTAAACTTGACTTGCTTGTATGGAATCTTATTTGATTTTAATCTTCTTCTTCTTTTGGCTGCTCCCGTTAGGGGTCGCCACAGCGGATCATCATCTTCCATCTCTTCCTGTCCTCGTCATCTTGCTCTGTCGCTCCCGTCACCTGCGTGTCCTCTCTCACCACATCTATAAACCTTCTCTTAGGCCTTACTCTTCTCCTCTTACATATCAGCTCTATCCTTAACATCCCTTCTCCCAGTATACCCAGCATGTCTCCTCTGCACACGTCCAAACCAACACAATCTCGCCTCTCTGACTTTGTCTCCCAACCTGAGCTGACCCTCTAATGTCCTCATTTCTAATCCTGTCCATCCTCGTCACATCCAATGCCAATCTTAGCATCTTTAACTCTGCCACCTCCAGCTCTGTCTCCTGTGCCACCGTCACCAACCCAGATAACACAGCTGGTCTCACTACCATCCTGTAGACCTTCCCTGTCACTCCTGCTGATAGCCATCTGTCACAAGTCACTTCTGACACTCTTCTCCACCCACTCCACCCTGCCTACCTACACTCTCTTTTTTCACCTCAGAGGTCACCTGACTAAAGTGTTTCAAATCATGAAGGGCAATCAGTCCAGTGGGTCGAGACGGTGACTTTAAAACAAGCTCATCGAGAACATGGGGACACGGCTGGAAACTCAAGAGTAAATTTTGCACCAACATTCAGAAGTTTTTCGTCACACTGAGAACCACAGGGTCGCGGAGTAAGTGACCATTTAAGTGTGGTGGACATTAGGGACCTTCAAAACTCAAACTTTGGAGCAGTTAAGCGGACCTTTCAGTCTTGCTGATACCCGTCAGTCACAAGTCACTCCTGACACTCTTCTCTCCACCCTGCTCTGCACTCTCTTCTTCACTTCTCTTCCTCAATCCCCATTACTCTGTACTGTTGATCCCAAGTATTTAAACTCCTCCACCTTCACCAACTCTACTCCTTGTATCCTTACCACCCCACTGACCTCCCTCTCATTCACACACATGTATTCTGTCTTGGTGGTCCTACTGACCTTCATTCCTCTCCTCTCTACAGCAGATCTCCACTTCTTTACCTGCTCCCTACCCTCGCTACAGATCACAATGTCATCAGCAGACATCACAGTCCACGGGGACTCCTGTCTGATCTCCTCTGTCAACTTGTCCGCCACCATTGCAGATAAGAAAGAGGCTCAGAGTAGTGATGGGAAGTTCGGATCATTTTACCGACTCGGACCTTTGAGTCTCGTTCAGCAAAATGAACGAATCTTTTTTCGAGTCAATTCGTTCAATTCTGTTTCCGGCTCAGACTGCATAGGTTAAGCTTATGGGGCTGTCACGTGATGAACGAACGACTCGAACCCGAAGACGCGAGCGATGAACTAATCAATTCTGTTTCCGGCTCAGACTGAGTTGGTTAAGCTTATGGGGCTGTCACGTGATGAACGAACGACTCGAAAAACCCGAAGACTCGAAACAGGTGAATCAATAATTCCAATACAGAAACTATAGGAAGATGCGCAAATGCGCATGCGCGGCTGAACGAATCACTCCCACGAGACGTCTCGTTCTTTCAGAGTCACATTAAAGATTCGCTCAAAATGGACGAATCGTTCAAGAACGACCCATCACTAGCTCAGAGCCGATCCCTGATGTAACCCTTCACCCGTCTTACCACCATGGGGAGCAGATCATCATTGATTCATTCTCATTTTTCAAATCTTAACTTTTAAGACATCCTTTTCTCTTGGACTACTGTCTGATTTTAAATTTGGTATTTTTAGTGTGTGTTTTATATATTGTTCGGTGTCCATGAGTCTTTCGAAAGGTGCCCACAAATAAATGAAATGTATTATTATTATTATTATCCATCCATCCATTATCCAACCCGCTATATTCTAAATACAGGGTCATGGGGGTCTGCTGGAGCCAATCAGCCAACACAGGGCGCAAAACGGGAAACAAACCCTGGGTAGGGTGCCAGCCTACTGTAGGGCACACACACACCAAGGACAATTTAGGATCGCCAATGTACCTAACGTGCATTCTTTGGATTGTGGGAGGAAACCCACGCAGACACGGGGAGAAAATGCAAACTCGGGAAGCGGGAAATGAACCCAGGTCTCCTAACAGTGAGGCAGAAGCGCTACCACCGTGCCACCCTATTATTATTATGAGTTGCCCGCGCTTGGCCTAATTCCTCTTTATTTTGCACCAATTAAAGGAGCTCCCCTTGCCAAGATGGCGCGGTCTTGCCAACTGATTCGTGCAGCCGGGACTGAGGCTCTCCGCAGTGTGAAGGCCGCATGCTGCTAACTTGGAAGCGAGACACACGACCATGGAGGAGAGTGGACACTTTCCAAAAGGGGGGAAAAAAAGCACAAAAAAAACCAAAAAATCACGAGGCACCCAACAACAGTTCACATCATGCATTCCTAAGTGAAGGGTTTCATGCCACCTAAGAGGAGACCAATCCGGCGATGGCTCCGAAATAAAAAAAAAAACATGTGACACAGAAAATGACTACAGGATGGACAGATAGCTGGAGCTGCCCAGTAAGGTTTTAATGGATCGTCATCTACTTCAAGCTCAGTGAGTGCCGTCACAAGAAAAGTTTCAGGTACCGAGCCATTGTGCCATCCCTGCCACCTCCTGTCTGCTGATCGACAGCTCGAGTTTCTAACCCCGCTTGTTTCACCCACCACCCCTGCTCTTCTGGTTCCTGAGGCCACGAAGGTTCAAGACGCTCCATGCGAACTGTCACCAAGAAACTTCAATAGCAGAACATTCATTAGGACATTAGAACAATCTGGACGAGAAGAGGCCATTCGGCCCACCAAAACTCGCCCGTCCGCTTAACTCCTCCAAAGTTTGAGTTTTGAAGGTCCCTAATGTCCGCCACACTTAAATGGTCACTTACTCCACGTGTCTGTGGTTCTCAGTGTGACGAAAAACTTCTGAATGTTGGTGCGAAATTTACTCTTGAGTTTCCAGCCGTGTCCCCATGTTCTCGATGAACTTGTTTTAAAGTCACCGTCTCGACCCACTGGACTGATTGCCCTTCATGATTTGAAACACTTTAGTCAGGTGACCTCTGAGGTGGAAAAAGAGAGTGTAGGTAGGCAGGGTGGAGTGGGTGGAGAAGAGTGTCAGGAGTGACTTGTGACAGACGGCTATCAGCAGGAGTGACAGGGAAGGTCTACAGGACGGCAGTGAGACCAGCTGTGTTATATGGGGTGGAGACGGTGGCACAGGAGACAGAGCTGGAGTTGGCAGAGTTAAAGATGCTAAGATTGGCATTGGGTGTGACGAGGATGGACAGGATTAGAAATGAGGACATTAGAGGGTCAGCTCAGGTGGAACGGTTGGGAGACAAAGTCAGAGAGGTGAGATGGCGTTGGTTTGGATGTGTGCAGGGGAAAGATGAGGAGTATACTGGGAAAAGGATGCTAAGGACAGAGCTGATGGGTAAGAGGAGAAGAGGAAGACCTAAGAGAAGGTTTATAGATGTGGTGAGAGAGGACATGCAGGTGACGGGGGTGACAGAGCAAGATGAAGAGGACAGAAAGATATGGAAGAAGATGATCCATTGTGGCTACCCCTAATGGGAGCAGCCGAAAGAAGAATTGATAAAAATGCCTCAAATATTAGGGAAGCAGAATTCTGTGAGGATACGGGCACCATACACACCCGTACATCTCCTAGGTGTCTTTCGGCTTATCTTAAGTGTGGCCTGCTTTGCTACCACATGGCCTTTGAATGGAGTTATGAAACAGGCAACACACCCCTTTCTCAATATGGACAGGAAGATATGGAGGAAGATGATCCGCTGTGGTGACCCTAAGAGGAGCAGCAGAAAGATAAAGAAGAAGAAGAAACAACTTAAAAAAAAAAAAAAAACAAAGCATGACTCATATACTGTCCATCCTCTACTGAACAATCACATACTGTAGGGGAAGGCATGGTGGCACAGTGGAGAGTGCAGCTGCCCTACAGCTCTCGAGGCCCTGGACATTTATTTTCCCTTCTGACTGAGTCAGCACAAACAATCCAGCAGGACGACGTGGAAGGTACTGCTTGACTTAATAAAAATGAAAGACGAAACTCCAGTGTAGCCTGCCAGTGTGAACAGAGAACTCCTCGCAAAGCTCGAGTCTGAAAGCAAAGCACGCAGCCAGGCCTTCCAGAGGGGCTGCCACCACAATATAGGATTAAAGTGAAAAATGTACACGGGATGTAAAAAGTTCCTGTACCTGCCGAGCTCTCTGCAGCCTCCGCACCGAGATAAATGACTCAGCTGTCTTTATCACATTACTCTTCATTACAGTGAATTACCGGGGTCACAGGTCAGGGTTCAGCACGGAGCTGGATTCCTCCTTTGAAATGCATTAGCCATTCAGCGTTCGTGTGCTGTCTGCAAGCCAGATGCTGCTGATTAAAAATATCTGAACAGGATGTCAGGGTTTGTTTAAGTCACTCGCTGGTTATTTGTGGGGAAGCTGGAGCTCGTCTCAACAATGGGGGGACGTCTTACGTCTCAGCCTCTCCTGTACATATGAAGTGCACAACTCACGTATCAGATTACAAAGACGGGCCCATTGCTTTAACTGACAGTGAAAGGGATGCTATATGATAGATAGATAGATAGATAGATAGATAGATAGATAGATAGATAGATAGATAGATACTTGTAGATAGATAGATAGATAGATAGATAGATAGATAGATAGATAGATAAATAGATAGATAGATAGATAGATAGATAGATAGATAGATAGATAGATAATGTGAAAGGTGCTAAATAAATAGATAGATAGATAGATAGATAGATAGATAGATAGATAGATAGATAGATAGATAGATAGATAGATAGATAATGTGAAAGGCACTATATAATAGATAGATAGATAGATAGATAGATAGATAGATAGATAGATAGATAGATAGATAGATGACAGGCATTGTTTAACTCCAATAAACATGTACATTCACGCAGTTACTAAAATGCTGGGCGGCCATCACAGATCTGGATTACACTTTATCTCCCCGTTTGTGTCTTCCTTGAGACTCCTATTCTGTGGTGTGTCTCATCTTTCTCTCTACAGCTCCTCATCATCTTGTGTAACTTCACTCTTGTTTGCTAACTGACGGTGCTCGCTCTACAAGGACCGTCCGTCCATTTTCAAACGTATTTATCCAGCGTGGGGTCATGAAGAGGTCCTGTCTGTCCCAGATAGCCCTGAACACGCCACATGAGTGGAGTGCCCCTTCCTCACAGAGCGCGTTCACATTTTCCTACATAGCCAGTTTTGTGCTGACAATTAACCCAACTCGAATGTCTGTGGGAGCGGAACACGGTGAAAGGAGCTATATAAACTATAGGGCGGTGGATTAAGAATGAAATGCGTTCGTTCATACTCTTGGAATGCCATGTAATCACATCCCTGATCCACGCAGCCTCTCCCACCTGCTGTACAGACACTCAGTTCAGAAAAGTAAATACACAACACCCTGCCATACTTTCTGTACTTTTTTACTTTGCCACTTTTAGGCATTATCTGGGTGGGAATGTCACAAAAGCATTTTCTCAGTATCTCTGTAACACAAGACAGACGTCAACTGACAGCCCCCTTCGCATTTTAAGGGTGTCGTTTTCCTTTGTCCAGATATGGAACACTGGAAACAGTAAAACAAGTGTGAGTGCTTCTAAAAATAACATTTCAACGAGACCTTCTGTGGCCGAGCAGGGTCCTTCCTTGATTGGTTCAAGTTCCCCTAACAACAGGCTCCGCCCCGACTCCTTTGTCTCTCCCCACGTCCGCCCTCAAATGAAAACACACCATTAGCTATTGTTAGGAAGTTTGTTTTTAAATTGTTGAATGACATTTTCCTGTAGTAGAAAGAAGAAGTGCAATGTGCTCAGGGTGTGGTGGTGGGGATCAGCCAAGAACCGAATAAGTTCCGGTGCCCCTTTAGTGAATTGAAATGAAACGTGAACGGCGTCTAAACTGTAAATTGCAGTTCAGATAGGCAGTGCGGCTTAAGTGGGAGTTAGGAGGTCTTGACTCGCCTGCTCCGCCATTTGATCTTATGGACGCTTTGTCTGACGTGTTAACTGAACGCAGACTCATTCATCGCGCTATTATTGACTGCTCCGCTATTGATGAGGACTTTATTGTTCGTGGCGCTACAAAGTGTGACACTGATCGCGCTATTACTGATGCCGGCACTATTGAGTGTGCTTTTATTGTTTTGGGCATTCCTGGTGATGGCATTTTGTACTGTAGCAGTATTGTTTGAGCTTTGTGGCATTACCGATGACAGCACTTCTCATTTTGCCTTATAATTTGTGCCATTACTCGCTGTCACATTATAATTTGGGGATTAATGATTATGGCCCTATTGTGCATGGCACTGTTTGTGGGATTATTCAAAGGGCATTACAGTTAGTGGCATTGTTGAATGTGGCTTTATTGACGATGCTGTTATTAAGTGTGGCATTCCTGACGGTAGCATTTTGTACTGTGGCATTATTTAGCAAGCTTGCATTATGGTATTAGTAAGGACTGCATTTTTTTTGCCTTTTTTTGTGACATTAACTTGTCAGTATCCACTTTAAACATAACTTTGTTACATTGCTCATTATTTACACAAAAAAGTAAATATGTTATATGGTTACTTCTTATAAATTGTGATGCATTACAAACAACACATTACTTTTTCTTTTTTTATATAAAAAACTGCACATATTAAATCCAACACCCATGAGCCTTCATGAAACTGACCAGACGTGTCCTGAAATGTCAGCGTTTTCTTGTATCACTGTAGTGCCCTGGGGTCCCATCCTGACAGCGGTACTGCTTGAACCGAACCGAAAGAACTTCCGGACACCGGCACAGATCCTCAACCTTAAAGCTTTCACTCCACCCTCGTCCACAGGTGGCCTCCGAGACTTGTCTGGGAATACCTGGAGAAGCCAGGTGTAAAAAGCACCCACCCCCTTAAGTAGCGGCGGAGGAGGTCACGTTTCTGCCGGATGCTCAAACCCATCAGCCCTGATGCGTGGCTGCCTTCGAGCTTCGTGTGTTAACCCTGGCCTTGGGTAGGCTCACAGTGCAGGGGGATAAGGATGGCATATGGGTTGCCTCTCTGACCCTGGGTGAGCAGAATGAGGCGGAGCGGCGGTGTGTGTGAGCAGACGAGGGGATGAAGCCGCAGGGATTGTGTGTCGTCACGGAAGATCTGAGCGGCATGGTGGCCAAGTCAAGTTGGGGAGCAGGCACTGGTACAGAGTGTTGCCGCACCCACCACACGATGAAACAACTCAGGATCCCAGTTTGCAACCCCCCAGGCAGACATGCGGTCCAGTCCCACCCTCTGGAAATGACCCTCTATCTGCCGCAGCCCTGTTACGTGGGTGACCCCTTGGCCTGGTCCAGCCACTCGGGTCCCCCAACAATGAGGATCTTACAAGCCGGATCACCCTCTAGGAAATGCACCACATGGCCGTAGTGCCGTAACTGACGCTCCATCACAATGCCGGTCATGTGCCTCATTCGGGACTCCATGAGCAACACAAAGTCAAACCGACGGGACTCAAGGGTTTTCCGAAGAGACACAGTACCAAAGGAGTCCAGTCTTCATCTCAGGTCACTGGATAGCGTCCATGTCTCGCAAACCTATAGCAAGACAGGAAGCACCAGAATTCTAAAGACTCGGACCTTCGTCCTTTTGCACAGATATCGAGGGCACCACACACCCCTTTCCAGTGACCTCATGACCTCCTAATTCGTCTATTGACTTCATAGAAAGAGTCACCAGAGATATGAATGTCACCGCCAATGTGAGTAAACCCCTCGACAAGGTGTGTGAGCAGACAAAGGGATGAAGCCGCTGGGATTGGGTGTCGTCACGTTCTTTTTAGGGTCACTCACCATTAGTCGGCGTAAAAAGTCGTAATCCCCTTTTTTTCCCCCCAATTCCAACATGAGCCTCTGAATATTTATACAACAAACACTGGCAGCTGAGCCACCAGATCATCACAGTTTCAACATACTGTATCTATAGCAAGTAATGGAATTCAAGCTAAAAAGACATCTTTTTGTGACTGGATTAGTTAAGCTGCACACTTTTCAAATTTCTCGTATACGAAGTATAGGGAAAGTATTGTAACCGTCCAAAAACTCCATTTCGAGATTTTGAGGAATATTGTTGTAGACCTGCAGCAAGAATTAGACGATCTACAAGCCTCCAACTTAAAGTTTAAATCCGAACAATATATTCGATCTCTTTTCACTGTTCCATTATTTCACCGAGTAATAATTTCCGTTTGTTGACGCTAATGCGATCTTTACTATCATTTTTTTTTTGAGGCTTTCGAATTTTCGTACTTCCATTATCTCTAACCTGCTCTGCATGTGTATCGTGCCAACGTTTTTGAATTCTTTACGACCTTCTACTTTGTCATCTACTCTTTGTCTTTTATTTCCGGCCCCAGGCATTGGTTACATCTCTTGGCACAAAGTCTCATCTCGTGGGACGTGAAAGTGTCTCTCATTGAAAGATGACGTCTCGTCGCAGGGTAAAAAATCTCCTCTCCCAAGATTTTTTTATTATATTAGAGAGAAATAGCATAATTCAATTATGATGACTAAGTTGGAATTTGCTATAAATGTTTTAACAATACGTTTAATTAGAGAGGCAAGTTTACAACTTATTTCATTTATTCACATCTGCCGGGAGATGGGCAGCAGCGCCCCACTTGCTTTTAATGCAGAGACGCCACTATGGCACTATTTTCTGTAGCATGGTTTGTGGTATTATTGACATTGCGGTCTGTGGCATTATTGAATGGGGCACTGTTACCTGCTGTGCTGCTATTAAATGTGGCATTCCTGGTGGTGGCATTTTGTCCAGTAGCGTTATTCATTGTGCTTCATACAGTGTGGCTTTATTGATGGCAGCATGTCTGATGGTATGCTAAAGTAGGCGGCATGACACAGCACACTATTATTTGGGGATTAATGATGATGGCACGGCTTGTGGTGTTATTGATGATGGTGTTACTGTCTATAGCTCTATTGATTTGTATCTTACCGACTGCTATTGTAGCGTGAGGCTTTGTTGTTTAAATATAAACTCATCGGCCATTTTATTAAGTACATCTTGCTAGTACCCGGCCCACTTTTGCCTACAGAACTGCCCTAATTCTTCATGGCACAGATTCACACATGGTGCTGGAAACATTCCTCATGGATTTTGGTCCACATTGACATTGTAGCTCCATGCAGCTTCTGCAGCTTTGTCAGCTGCACATCCATGATGTGAATTTCCTGTCCCACTACATCCCAAAGATGCTCTATTGGATTGAGATCTGGTGATGGTGGAGGCCATTTGAGTCCAGTGAACTCATTGTCATGTTCAAGAAAGAGAGAGATGATTTGAGCTTTGTGACATGACGCATTATCCTGCTGGAAGGTGCCATCAGAAGACGGGCACACTGCGGATATCAAGGGATGGATGTGGTCAGCAACAATACTCAGATAGGCTGTGGTATTTAATCGATGCTCAATTGGTACTAAAGAGCCCAAAGTCAGTCAGTCAGTCAGTCAGTCAGTCATTATCCAACCCGCTATATCCTAACACAGGGTCGCGGGGGTCTGCTGGAGCTAATCACAGCCAGCACAGGGCGCCAGGCAGGAGCAAACCCCGGGCAGGGCGCCAGCCCACCACAGGGGCCCAAAGTGTTCCACGAAAATATCCCCCACACCATTACACCAGCACCCCCAGCCTGAACTGGTGATACAAAGCAGGATGGATCCCTGCTGTCATGTTGTTGATGCCGAATTCTGAACCTACCATCTGAAAGTCGCAACAAAAATCGAGTCATCAGACCAGGTAACGTTTTTCCAATCTTCAATTGTCCAATTTTGGTGAGCCTGTGTGAATTGTAGCCTCAGTCGCCTGTTCTTAGCTGACAGGAGTGTCACCCGGTGTGGTCTCCTGCTGCTCTAGCCCACCTGCTTCAAGGTTTGACGTGTTGTGCGTTCAGAGATGCTCTTCTGCATACCTCGGTTGTAATGAGTGCTTATTTGTGTTGTTGTTGTTGCCTGTGAGGGACGGCCGGCAGCTCAACCCGGCCAGGATGAAAGGATGGGGATGAGGCAGCAACTTTTGGACACTGCCTCTGCCAAGACGCTAGATGGCAGCTCCCCTGGAGTACAGCGGTGCACATCCTGGGACTTGGAGTGTGGTTTCACAGCTCTGTTGGGTGACATGGGTGCCTCCAGGAGGAGCTGTCAAAGGACCGGGGGAGTCATACTTTCCCTATAGCCTGGAAGTGTGGACAGGAGTCTCGAAGTACTTCCGGGCTGACTAAAGA
Source organism: Polypterus senegalus (assembly GCF_016835505.1). NCBI lineage: Eukaryota > Metazoa > Chordata > Cladistia > Polypteriformes > Polypteridae > Polypterus > Polypterus senegalus. Next base: position 157,740,613 of record NC_053166.1, on the reverse strand, counting down.
ATTGGAGTTCTCCATCTGACCTGAAAGTGCTGACAAGTCACGCGGAAGGAAGAACAGAAGCCCTTTTGGGTCGGTGAGCAGGCGAGCCGGAGTTGGGAGGTAGAAGACAGAGCTTGCTGGGAGGTGTGGAGGAGATGTATTGTTTATTTAATTGTTTATGGTGGCTGTGGTGCTTGAAAGACACGTTGAAGAAGAAAAAACAATTAAAGGAACTTCTTCATGCTTTCTGAAACCCCCAAACCAGTCCGTCTGGCAGCAGCAGCCATGCCATGTTCAAAGTCACTTCAGTCCCCTTTCTTCTTCCCCATTCTGATGCTCGGTTTGAACTTCAGCAGGTCATCTTGACGGTCGATGTCTACAGGCCAAAATGCAGCCATCTGATTGGCTGATTAGATATTTGCATTAACAAGCAGTTGAACAGCTGTACCTAATAAAGTGGCCGGTGCGTTTATGTCTTCATTTAAACTTGCAGGTTTATAACTCACTAGCAAAATACCCGCACTTCGCAGTGGAGAAGTAGTGTGTTAAAGAAGTTATGAAAAATAAAAGGAAACATTTTAAAAATAATGTAACATGATCCATCCATCCATTATCCAACCTGCTATATCCTAACTACAGGGTCACGGGGGTCTGCTGGAGCCAATCCCAGCCAACACAAGGAGGGCGCAAGGCAGGAATAAATCCCGGGCAGGGTGCCAACCCACCACAGGACACACTAGGGACAATTCAGGATCGCCAATGCACCTAACCTGCATGTCTTTGGACAGTGGGAGGAAACCCACGCAGAATGTAACAGGATTGTCAATGTAATTGTCGTAGGCTTATTTTAGTATGGAGAGTGAATTTGATGATTGTAAAGAGTTTAGCTCTTTTTGCAGGCAACTCAATTTTCTGAAAAGTACAGAAAGCAAAGGTTTCACATGTACAGTAAATCTAATGTAAAACGTCTGTTGCTGTGGCTGCTGTTGGCATCTGTTCAGCGTCTCTGGTGCTTGTGTAGGGGCAGCTCGATGGCCGGTAGGAATGCGTGGCAGGCCGACTGGCTGGCTGCCTGGCCTGTCTTTGTGTGGCAGTGCGGCGTGATCTGGTTTGTAACTCTTGTCATCATAAGTGGTGGTCTTCCTAGGTGAACGGTGCCATTGGCGCATCAGCTACACAAGCGTGTTCAGTACCATGATCAACTGGGGGCCGATCAGCTGAAGCTGGTACCTCACCTCCGTTTTTGATCTCCAGATCACGTGGATTAAAATTAGAGACCGACAAGTCATAATCCGATTTGGCGGTAATATGCAAAATGTCATCCACGGCGTACTTTGCTTTGTGCATTCGCTACTCAGGCGGCACAGTGGTCCTGCGTGGAGTTTGCATGATCTCCCCGTGTCTGCGTGGGTTTCCTCCCTCAGTCCAAAGACATGCAGGTTAGGTGCATTAGCGATCCTAAATTGTCCCTAGTGTGTGCTTGGTGTGTGGGTGTGTGTGGGCTGGTGCCCTGCCCGGGGATTTGTTCCTGCCTCGTGCCCTGTGTTGGCTGGGATTGGCTCCGAAGACCCCCGTGACCCTGTAGTTAGGATATAGCGGGTTGGACAATGACTGACTGACATTCGCTACTCATGCATGTGCAGGTAATCGAGCTTAAATCAATGAAGCTAACCATCCTTACTGCAAAGAGAGTCGAACTAAAACATAACGGCAAGTTTTGTCGCCATTTATGTCTGATTACCGTCCTGTACCCCTGAATTTCGACAAAAGTCAACATCCGCCCTGAAAGAGTTTAATTTGTGATTGTAAATGTTGTGTATGAGAAATGCACATTTTTAGGATGTAAGGATCTCTTTGTAAACGACGTTTGCAGTTCTGCCCTCGGGCTGTAAAATGACCAAGCTGTCTGCTGAGCTTACTCTTGAGCATGCAACGTACAGTCGGCCATGTGGGAATGAATCTTGTGTCAAGTTTTAGAGTCTGGCCCTGTGACGTATTTATTGTCATAGCAGCGCAGACCCTTACTGGAAATTAGAGGCCTTTGAATTCAAACGGGAGGTAAGAGGGTATGAGAGGGATGCCATATGCATGAACCTCAGTCACAGCGGCTCACTTTACATGCTCATTGAAATAACAGTGAGTCAAGGCCCTGTCACATGACTTGGCATTCCCTGTGATTAACAGTTTCAGGCTTCTTTTAAAGTAAACTGAGCATGTTGGAGGCAGTCACAGTGCACTCCTCTCACTGGTCATATAGTCTGACATCCCCAGCGACTCAGTCCAACCAGTCTGCGACATGCTCTAACAAAATCAAATAGTTTTGACTTTATCTTTATGTCTTAAGGGTTGGGTTGTGTGTGTGTGAGAGTTGCGAACCAGTGAGCATTTAGACAGAAGTGCAATGCATATAATGCAGCTATGAGGAATAAGAAACACAGGTGTTTTGGACCTTGTAAACAGAAGAGAGGTGCATCTGCCGGATGCCTTGCGTTTTACATAACACATCAGAATGGAAAAAAAGAACAAATAAATCCAGTTTCCCCTGAGCCAGTTGCCTCAGTGAGGTTCTTGTGCAGAGATCTGATCTGTAGCCTGGTGTCGTTAAAACGCTTTGGGGGTTTAAGTTTCGTAGTAACATAGTTGGTGTGCCGACCTTCAAAAGTAGAGCATGCCCGGAGGATTAAGAGTGTGAAGAAACTAAATGAAAAGGCAGGAGTCACCAGCCGGAAGACGTGAAGCAAAGCCAACAATAACAGGCTTGAAGCGGTGGAATAAAGAAGAGGGGAGCAGTGAGCACGACGAACAGCTGAGGAAAGTAAGGAAGCGAGTGAGGAGGCACCTGGGCGCGGGATGTCGTTAATGTATATGGGCAGGGAGACAACCATGTGGTAGGTGCGGAAAAAGGAAGGGGGACCGGGGATGGCCCTTGTGCGTCTCTGCCGTGAAATAAATCGTCTGTTAATGGAAATAAGGAATGAAACCGCTAAAAGGAGACGTCACTTCCGAACGTTCCTTACGGCATAATGATGAGAACCGCCAAAAAGAAGACGTTATTTTCGAAAGTTTGTTACGGGGCATGGCGCAGAATGAAACATACTTAACGTTTGTAAGTACAGTGTAAAGGGTGAGCATGGGAAATTTGGGCTTCCTACGTATATTGGAAGTCGCAGAAATAGTGAGGAGGGGTTTTCCCTGATCTGTATATACAGTATAGACCAGGGGTCACCAAGTCCAGTTCTGGAGGACCACTGTGGCTGCAGGTTTTTATTCGAACCCTTTTTTAATTGCTGCCCTGTTTGGGCTGCTAATTAACTTTCAATTTGAATTGAATTGCTTTTTTTTTCAGATTTGTTCCCCTGAATTTCTCCATCGTTCCTCTGAATGGCTTCATTTCTTTCCTTAAATGGCACCCAAACAGAAATGAAATGTGAAGTGAGTGAGCCGACAGAAGACCAACTAAGTCAGGGCCTCAAACTCCAACCAATTTCACTCCAACCGGCTGCTTAATGAGGTGCCGATTCTTGTCGTTAATTAAACTCGTTTTTTAATTCTGTGGCTTGTTGCTGCTCTCGTGGTGCATCAGCTGACATTTACGAAATTGTGGATTTTTTCTTTTCTGTTAAAATGTTTTGGGGACCTGAGCAGATTAATATTCCTGAGGCCTTCATCATTCTTTATTTTCTGATATTGTATGATGGACACCAGTGGTTTTGGCTCATTTTGTATCTCATTATTGTTTGGCTGCTAATTAAGGAAAAAGAAAGTAAGGGGCCTGAGTCTTCAAGAGCAGGTCAATTCAAATGAATTCAAAAGAAATTAATTAGCAGCAAAAACAGGACGCTCATTAAGAAAAGGGTTGAGAATTAAAACCTGCAGCTATAGTGGTCCTCCAGGACAAGAGATGGTGATCCTTGGTTTAGGGGGGTACACCTGTTTCCCCCCCTTGGGTGTTGCAATAGGACAACAACAACATTTATTTCTATAGCACATTTTCATACAAACAGTAGCTCAAAGTGCTTTACATAATGAAGAATAGAAAAATAAAAGACACAGTAAGAAAAGAAAATAAGTCAACATTAATTAACATAGAATAAGAGTAAGGTCCAATGGCCAGGGTGGACAGAAAAAACGAAAAAAAACGGCCGGAGAAAAAATTAAAATCTGCAGGGGTCCCAGACCATGAGACCACCCAGTCCCCTCTGGGCATTCTACCTGACATAAATGAAACGGTCCTCTTTGGATTTAGGGTTCACACGGAAAGACTTGAAGATGATGGTCACATAGACTTCTGGCTTTTAATCCATCCATCATTGTTGGAGCATCATGATGCTTTGACTAGGTGGCACAAAGAAACCGGAAAAGGAAACAGAAGAGAGAGTAGGGGTTAGTATGGACTTTAGAGCCACCATGAATAGTTATTATGATGAACTGAACATACAGAGTATCAGGATTAAGTTAAAGTGAAGTTATGAGAAGGCCATGTTAAAGTAATGTGTTTTCAGCAGTGTTTTAAAGAGCTCCACCGTATCAGCCTGGCGAATTCCTATTGGCAAGCTATTCCAGATTTTAGGTGCATAGCAGCAGAAGGCCGCCCCCTCACCACTTCTTTTAAGTTTGAATTTTAAGGAGACACTTATTTGAGGATCTGAGGTTACGATTTGGAATATAAGATGTCAGACATTCCGATATATAAGATGGGGCGAGATTATTTAAGGCTTTATAAACCAAAAGCAGAATTTTAAAGTCAATCCTGAATGACACAGGTAACCAGTGTAGTGACATCAAAACTGGAGAAATGTCCTCAGATTTTCTTATCCTAGTTAGGATTCTAGCAGCTGCATTCTGCACTCGTTGCAAACGATTTATGTCTTTTTTGGGTAGTCCTGAGAGGAGTGCGTTACAGTAATCTAGTCGACTGAAAACAAACGCGTGAACTCATTTCTCAGCATCTTTCAGTGATATAAGAGGTCTAACTTTTGTTATGTTTCTTAGTGTCTGATGAATATGCGATTTAAAATTCAGATTACAGTCAACAATCACTCCTAAGCTTTTTACCTCCGTCTTGACTTTTAATCCTAATGCATCAAGTTTATTTCTGATAACCTCATTGTATCCATTATTGCTAATCACTAAGATTTCAGTTGTCTCTTTATTTAACTTGAGAAAGTTACTATTCATCCATTCTGAGATACAAGTCAGACATTGTGTTAGTGAATCAAGAGAATCGGGGTCATCAGGTGCTATTGATAAGTACAGCTGTGTGTCATCAGCATAGCTGTGGTAGCTCACGTTGTAACCTGAGATAATCTGACCTAACGGAAGCATGTAGATTGAGAAGAGCAGCGGACCCAGGATAGAGCCTTGTGGAACACCATATCGGATATCATGTGTCTTTGAGTTGTAATTATCACAAGTAACAAAGAATTTTCTCCCTGTCAGGTAGGACTCAAACCAATTTAAGACCCTGCCAGAGAGGCCCACCCATTGACTATGGCGATTTCTAAGAATATTATGATCAATGGTGTCAAATGCGGCACTCAGATATGAGAGGATGAGAACAGATAAATGGCGTCTGTCTGCATTCACTCGTAAATCATTTACTACTTTAACAAGTGCAGTTTCTGTGTTGTGATTTGTTCTAAAACCCGACTGAAATTTATCAAGAATAGCAGGTTTATTGAGGTGGTCATTTAACTGCATAATGGCTGCCTTCTCCAGAACTTTACTTAAGAAAGGCAGGTTAGAGATGGGTCTAAAGGACATGAAACATACCTAACTTCTGTACGTACACTGCAAGGATTGAGCACTCGAAATCTCAGCTTCCCACCTATATGGAAAGTGTGATAATTAGTGATGAGTCAGTGAGGGCTTTGCCTTTTATATTTACAGTATAGAATTCTATTGAAAATCATAAATTCGTAACTAGAATTGATTTCATTGAAGGTCTTTGGTGTTTTCTGAAATTTGGACATGGCGTCAGCCACAAATGTTCATTTGTACGCATCGCGATAATCTACAGTATGTAATACAAGCACAGAAATTGCTGGATCACCTTGGTATGTCAGGAGGGATTCTCTGCAAGTTGCTGCGATTTCTAACCAGGGAATTCCCTGGGCTGCACGTGTCAAAGGGGCTAATGACGTCACTTTAGGACAGCTGTGCAGATATTAGTGAAGTCCATCTAAGGGTGACATCATTCAGCACCCCACAGACAATAAGCTACCACGTCTCTGCTGATACAAAGGGGCATCTCTCCACCTTCCAAGACAGCAGTGACATCCCGAGACTGTATGAGCGGCACACCACTACTGCAAGTCTCGGCACGCGTCCATTTTGTTGCAGTAACTCATTTCCCTGCATGTTTATTAACAAATGGGGTCTTAATCTTTTGCTTGGCTTCCAGACCAATGCTGACCTCAGTCGAAAACAAACATTTCCCCAAGATGATGTACAGCACATTCCTTCTTGGTCTCTTCCCCGGCAGCTGGCCATATTCCCTATTTATGGTTCCAACTGTGGTCACAGTGGGCTTAAGTGTTCTGCACGGCTGCTTTCTTGTTCTCACAGGCAATTAAAATAAGCTTCTGCTATAAACCCCGAGAGGTTTTTGTTTTTTCTTTTTTAAACCAAAGCGTATTGAGGAGCAGACGAAATAAGAAAGGGACCATAATGTACTAAGTATACGGGAATCTTGTGTCATGAAGCGTAACCACTAAGAATATGACAGATACAGTATATACTGTACAGATAATCCAACTAATTCATTTAGAGTGTCAACATTGAAAGAAAGGGTCAAAGGGTTAAACATACTCATTTCTTTGTGAAAAAACACTGATATGTACAGTCATGTGGTGTACCAAGAGAATGGCTGTGACCCAGCGGGCAGACTTGTACTTCAAATTAAAAGGCAGAAAGTCAAAACAGGCAACGGTGGGCCCTGCTGTCTGGCTGGAATTCATATCACGGCCCTTTATCAGAGATCTGTGAGCTCGAATGTGTGCCCGGGCTATTGATGGCAGCCCTGGTGCCTTGAAGTGTCAATAGGCGACTGCTAACTTACGAGGGGCGCTAGAAGGCTTGGCCGAGTGGGCAACGGTTTACACAAAGCAGTTCTGCTGCCAGAGATTCCAAAACAGTGGTTACAAACCCCAGTCCCAGGCATTTCAACTGTGGTTAGGAGGGATTGCGCCAGTCAGATTCACGGTGTAGCTAATGAATTGCTTTGCCTTAGAGAAAAGTACAGGAACTTAAAATTAGTGGACACTTATACAAACACAACAAAACGTGTGCCTGCATGTTAAAATGTTATTGGCTTTGGTAATTTGTATCTTATGATGTTGTATCCTCTGCTTTTGATGAGTTTAGATACTTCGGAGTTGGAGGAGCTTAAATCACATCCATCCATCCATTTTCCAACCCGCTATATCCTAACACAGGGTCACGGGGGTCTACCGGAGCCAATCCCAGCCAGCACAGGGCACAAGGAAGGAACAAACCCCGGGCAGGGTGCCAGCCCACCGCAAGGCACACACACACACATACACCCCAAGCACACATTAGGGACAATTTAGGATCACCAATGCACCTAACCTGCATGTCTTTGGACTGTGGGAGGAAACCCACGCAGACACGGAGAGAACATGCAAACTCGTAAGGAATTGAACCCTGGTCTCCTTACTGTGAGGCAGCAGTGCTACCACTGTGCCACCCATGCTTAAATCACAGTACTGGCAAAATATGGACGGGTGTCGTTTTTAGACTATTTTCCAAGGAAATGTGCATAATGCAGTGTTATAAACTGTACGGTAGACTTAAAAGCTTTTGTGTTTTCTCTCCATGTATTTACAGTATAGCGTTTCCCCGTGGCTTATGTTTAGACGCATTTTCTTTTTAAATTTTTACTAGCTATGTTCTATGGGCTGGAGAAGGTGGCACTGACCAGAAAGCAGGAGACAGAGCTGGAGGTGGCAGCGTTAAAGATGCTAAGATTTGGATTGGATGTGATGAGGATGGACAGGATTAGAAATGAGGACATTAGAGGGTCAGCTCAAGTAGGACGGTTGGGAAGAAAAATCAGAGAGGTAAGATTGCGTTGTGTTTTGTCTTGGTAGAGTAGTATATTACTCTGCTTTCCCCTTTTGTATTATTAATATGTAACCTTTGTCAGAATGCCTCAAATCTCACAGACTTTATAAGGTATTGTCCTCTATAACTTCTCTCCACCTTCTCTTCTACATCTATAACCTCAGGCAATTAGGTGTAGTAAAAGACAAGCAGGAGTTAAGTTACAATTTAAACAATGTATTATTGATAATATTCATAAATAATAACAATATGAAAAGTACATTTGAATATTGGCAACCATACAACCTGATAAACGGTGATGTGTAGTTTCAGGCGGCACACAGACTTGTCAGTTACTTAAAATGTCTCTAGTTAAGGCATCAATTGTGGTCAGCTTTCTTCAGAACAGGCCGCATGCCTGTCTCAAAATGGCTGCCAAGCTGTGCTCGTCATGGCGTTGTCCTTTTCAGTTCATGGTGTATGAGATGGTCTTTCATCAGTTTGGTAAGAGAGAGAGAGGGTGAGGTAAAGCAAGCAAATTTATAGGTTTTCTGTCCACCCCCTACAGCCAATAGGGAGTCATAGTACTTAAAAGCTTTTGATACAAGCCAATTCCAGACAGTCATACTTCAGACCAATGGGGGGATAGGATAGAACAGCTTCACACCTGCCCCCCAAACCATATGTTAAGGTAAAGCTATGCAGTTAGGCAGCCTGGCTTTCCAGTGGGGGTTGACTGAGAGACTTCAGCAGAGAAGCACTTACCAGACTTGTTTGAGGCACTTCACGCAAACCTGTCGCAAAATTACAAAAAGACTCGGTCCTAAAAGGGGATAAGGGGTTCTTAAACCATCAAACCATTTCTGTTATTATCAATTAACACTGATATTACATTTGCTTTGTCTAAGTTACAAGTAAAGACATACAAAATATTTATCAACTTGTATGCAAAATTTCACATCATAACAAGTTGGTTTGGACATGTGCAGAGGAGAGATGCTGAGTTAATTGGGGAAAAGATGCTAAGGATAGAGCTGCCAGGTAAGAGGAAAAGAGGAAGGCCTGAGAGAAGGTTTATGGATGTGCTGAGAGAGGACATGCAGGTGATGGGTGTGACAGATCAAGATGAGGAGGACAGGAAGAGATGGAAGAAGATGCTGTGGCGACCCCTAAAAGGAGCAAACGAAAGAGGAAGAAAAAGATAAAAAACAACTTTCCAGTTATTACTTCAGTAATTGAAACCACAATTGCCAATAGGCTTACATATCATTAAATTATAGTTATACATGGACTCTATTCGATATGTAATGGAAAAATTATTACTAAGGTGGGGCCTTACCTTAGATGTTTAAACACCTGTGCCTATACCTTGGCACACCATGATTCTGATTGTAAAGCTTTTGAAGATTCACTTTTCAGACTTGTTGAGTTCATCTCTTCTAATGGCAAGTTCAGTGGCCTAACATCTGCCTTTCTACGTGTGTTTTGATCAGCAATGTCACCCGTCAGCCTTGGTGCAGTTGTACTTTATCCACAGTTGAGTGGTCTGATAATTAAATATTTAAGTATACCGCACATTAACAGCAGTATTTTAATAGTCTTGGTAGCTGCATGTAGGGGGAGGCTAAGCTACAGAAGAGTTTTTCTCAACTTTTTATGCTTATTTTTTAACTAGCTGAGTTACCTCTCTATGATGGACAGACTCCAACTTCAAAACTGTAAAAGAATAAACAACGTTTTTTGAATAAATAAATACGTATTCCACTTTAAAATGTATATCAGTATTATGTTTCCAGAGGATATAAAATTAGTCTGAAACAACATACGCAAATAAAACACCTGCACTTCAGAATAGGTAATCCACTAGAAGCTAAGCATGTTTAGTCCCAGTGAGTACTCGGATAGGAAACCATCTAGGTTGCTGCTGAAACAGATGTTGTTGGTGAGGCCATCAGGGTGCGCTTATCCTGGGGATCCCAATGCTTTAGTGCAGTGATGGGGACCAAAAATAAAAATTCTGTCTTTCAGATGATATGTAAAACTGAGACCCTGACCCTCTGTGGTCATAAACGATCCCAGGGTATCTTTTAAAAAGAGTTGCTGTTTCCCAATGTCCTGGCTAAATTACCCACCATGAACTGGCCAGTCCGGCTCCCTCTAATTTAATTGGCTAATTATCTTTCACACCTTATACCATGATTTTGATTTTAAAGCTTTTGCAGATTCAGTTTTCAGACTTGTTGAGTTCAACTCTTCTAATGGCAAGTTCAGTGGCCTAACATCTGCCTTTCTACGTGTGTTTTGATCAGCAATGTCACCTGTCAGCCTTGGTGCAGTTGTACCTTATTCACAGTCGAGTGGTCTGATAATTGAATATTTAAGTATACCGCACATTAACAGCAGTATTTTAATAGTCATGTTGGCTGCATGTATGGGGACTACAGAAGAGTTTGTCCCGACTTTTATGTTTATTTTTTTAACTAGCTGAGTTACCTCTCTATGATGGAAAGATTACAACATCAAAACTGTAACAGAATAAACAGCATTTGATTTAATTTCTTGAATAAATAAATACGGGCGGCACGGTGGTGGTAGCGCTGCTGCCTCGCAGTTAGGAGACCCGGGTTCGCTTCCCGGGTCCTCCCTGCGTGGAGTTTGCATGTTCTCCCATGTCTGCGGGTTTCCTCCGGTGCTCCGGTTTCCTCCCACATTCCAAAAACATGCAGGTTAGGTGGATTGGCGATTCTAAATTGGCCCTGGTGTGTGCTTGGTGTGTTTGTGTGTGTCCTGTGGTGGGTTGGTTCCCTGCCTAGGATTGGTTCCTGCCTTGTGTTGGCTGGGATTGGCTCCAGCAGACCCCCGTGACCCTGTATTCGGATTCGGCGGGTTGGAGAATGGATGGATGGATAAATAAATACGCATTCCACTTTACAATGCATATCGGCATTATGTTTCCAGAAAATTTAAAATGAGACTGAAACAATATACTGTTTAAATATAAATTGTTTTTTTATAAACAATACTTTTTTTTAATGTCCTGGAACATACAGCATAGAAGTAAAGACCAGTGTGCCATTATAAGCAAGTAACATAAGGCTGTCTGTGGGAGAACTAATCTGCTCTTAATTCAGTGCCAGCAATTTCCAGTGTCTGCTCTTGCTATTTGTTTATAGTCATAGGAAAACATAAACAAATACGAATGTGCAGACATTTAAAAGAGAATGGAACATTATTGGGAATCAGAGGTATTCTTTGGATGAAAACAAATTCAGCTGTTCCATCCCCTGCTAATATGTCAGCCTCTATTAAATGGCTGCGAAGAGCTACAGCTTTCAATCTACTCCGAACTGCGGTGCTTAGGTGGGCTAAGGTTTCTCAGCAACAGAATTGGCAAACCTGCTTTCTGCCTTTTCTCTCTTGAGCATTCCTCTGGTGGTTTGCAGCTAAACAGTTGTTTTGCTGTTCTCGGCTTTCAGAATCCCACATCAGATGCCTTTTTTTTCTCCTGGCATAAGCAGATTTTGGATTTCAACTGGTTCTCTTGGTTGAAGGTCTCTTATTTGAAAAGGACCTCTCACTCAACATCTCAGAAAAGGAGCGGAAGGTAGCAATGCACAGAATTCACTCGAGCTCCATATGCGCAAAGCGTACTATTATTCAACTTAAAATTATATAGAGGGGCACATCTGTCTTGTTTAAAAAGTGTTTCCTGGGCAAGATCCAACCTTGCGAACGTTGCAATCAAGTTCTAGCCTCACTGGGCCACACTGTTTGGGACGGCGGGCACCAAATGAACATCATTTTGGACCAAAATCTTTAAATTCCTTTCAGACAGCCCTGGGGTGTCACAATCCCTCCTAATCCACTAACAGCTGTATTTGGTGGCTTAAAGTGGAGAAGGACAAACAGACTGGAATGGTCTTTACTTCACTATTGGCACAAAGACTTATCTTGCTCAACTGGAAGAACCCTAACTCTCCTATTTTAAGTCGGTGGATAACTGATGTTATATACTTTGTCTTGTATTTCCACAATGTCTTGTCTTGTTTGTGTTTTCATTTTAATTCTATTTTTAATTTATTACTTGCACTTCATGTTGTTACACTGTGGACCCTGAGCTTCGCAATTTCGTCTGTCTGTGTACTTGTATATGGTTGAGATGACAATAAAGTTCACTTTGACTTTGATATACAACTAGCCGTGTAAGCCCGTGCTGTAAAAAGACCGGGGTCCTAGAAACCATTGCTCTCCTAGGAGGATGCGATTTGCCGATGTGCTCGCATCGCTTGTGCATTAGCGGTGGGGAGGAAAAGTAAAAGGGATACCGGTTTGCCAGTGTTAGTGGCTAAGCGACGCTGTCGTTATTCTTCAGGGATATCGTTTCTGCTGACGTGCTGGCCTTGCTTGTGTTATTAGTGGCTAAGCGAGGGCGGCGACTCCACCTCTCACTTCCGGGCTGGACAGACAGACACACTTCCACGTGTAGACGTTTATATATAAGATTTGAAATTGGAAAAAAAAAATCTAATTCTCACCTAGAGGATCTTTTTCAAAACCTGGCAGGAACTAATCAAAAAGATTTTAGAACAATCATTTTAATTGAGGAAGCAGATTCTCACCCCTCTTTTTTTCTCCACTCTGTTCATTTTTAATTACCAGGGGGCTTCGACAACCTTCCCCCACCTGCGCCACGCATCAACAGCTTCACGTCTCTGCCCCTCGCATATGTGGATTTCACTTTAGCCAAACAACAAATCTTTTAATTCTCGCGGATACGCCTCTTCATTGGGAGGCCTCACTACTTTTCCCCGATGGCAACACAAATTAGACGATCTACAAGTCTCTGACTTAAAGTTTAAAGCCAAACAATATCTCCATACTTCTGTAATATCACCTGCTGTATGTTCATATATTCAATCTCTTTTCACTTTTACCTTTTCGTTAATATTGCATTGAATTTTGATTCCGTGTTTGGAATGACATTGTGACAATGCAACGTATAACTGTCCGTGAGTGAATATTGTTTCTTTCTCTCTACAAGAAATGTGTCTGTCAATAGCATTCTTTCAAACGAGAAATGATTGAACCGTGTGCGTGGTAATGTGGGCAGGACTTGTCCGAATCTCTTTGCATAAGCTCTTAAGTCTCGCGGGGCTTGAGATTTTCTCTCGCGGGATTTCACTTTCACCAAATAACAAATCTTTTAATTCTCGTGGATATGCCTCTTCATTGGGAGGAAACACTACTTTTCTGTGACGGCGACACGAATTAGACGATCTACAAGTCCCTGACTTAAAGTTTAAATTCGAACAATATATTCAATTTCTTTTCGTTGTCCTGTTATTTCACCGAGTAATAATTTCCGTTTGTTTGTGCTAATGCGATCTTTACTATCATTTTTTTGAGACTTTCAAATTTTCATACTCCCATTGTCTCTAACTTGCTCTGCATGTGTACCGTGCCAACATTCTTGAATTCTTTACAACGTTCTACTTTGTCATCTACTCTTTATCTTTTATTTCCGGCCCTGGGCGTTGGTTAAATCGCTTGGCACATAATCTCATCTCGCAGGACGTGAAAGTGTCTCTCTGAGAAAATCACGTCTCGTCTCCTTTCAAGAATCCTCTTTAATAAAAGCCCTGTGTGCGTCCAGGTGTCCGTGTGTGTGTCTTCTGGTGAAGTGCGCATGCGCGGGGCCCGCGACGCACATCGCACCGTGCCCCACCCATGCGCACGGCACCGTGGACGCACGCACACTGGAAGCTGGGCACACAGTGAATGGCCTAGCCGGGGCAGCACATGATAAGCAAATAAAAGACATCATTGCTGGGGAGAGTGCTGTGGTATTGTGGGTCCACAGCTCGTTTAGCAAAGGCAATTTAAATAAATAATCACCGCTCTCGCGGCGGCTTAGCGAGGGGGCGTTGGGCCATAGCAAGCCATGGGGCGATCTGCGGTGTGGGCGTTTCTCACAGAGTGCACAGGTGAAGGACTGCCCACATCCGTGATTGTTCCTGTGGCTAATGTGCTGCAGCTGCTATGGCCCCTCGCTATATAAAAAGAAGCGTGAGTCGGATAGAGGAAAAAAAAAGAGAAAAAGAATGGGAGAAAAAGAAAGGACTTGGACAGTTTGACATCCGTGGCAGAGCGACGGGTGCTGAGCAGACTCCAGTCAATCATGGAGAATCCACTGCATCCACTGAACAGGATCATCTCCAGACAGAGGAGTAGCTTCAGTGACAGACTGCTGTCACCATCCTGCTCCACTGACAGACTGAGGAGACCCCACACTATGCGACTCTTCAATTCCACCCGGGGGAGTAAATGCTAACATTACTCACAGTTATTGTCTGCTTTTTTATTTTTATTCTTTTTCATTTTTATTACTATTTAATTTAATTTTTTTTTTTTGTATACTGCTGCTGGCTTATGTGAATTTCCCCTTGGGATTAACAAAGTATCTATCTATCTATCTATCTGTCATATAGTGCCTTTCATTTCTATCTATCTATCTATCTGTCATATAGTGCCTTTCATTTCTATCTATCTATCTATCTATCTGTCATATAGTGCCTTTCATTTCTATCTATCTATCTATCTGTCATATAGTGCCTTTCATTTCTATATATCTGTCAAATAGTGCCTTTCTTTTCTATCGATTTATCTATCTATCTATCTGTCATATAGTGTCTTTCATTTCTATCTATCTATCTGTCTGTCATATAGTGCCTTTCATTTCTATCGATCTATCTATCTCAGAGGTTACAGGGAGCGGGAAGTGTTTGAACAAGTCGGTGCAGAAGAAGGAGCAAGTGAGTGGGCGAGCGAGTGAGAGTGAGGCTCGCAGGCAGCTAAACAGTGAGCCCTAGCGGGGTGTTCGGCCGACTGCCATGGGCCGTAGTTAGTGGTCGCTCCCGCTGAGCATGTTCTAAAGAGCGGAAGTGACGGGAAGAAGGATGGCTGGCCGTGTAAGGCCAAGAAGGCTGCGGGAGTCAGGAGGCTTGGGCGGTAAACTCCCTGGCATGAGCATCCTGGTTGTCAGGGAAGCCAAGTCTCGGTCTGGAGGTAGCGGAACAGAAGCCAGGAATCGGGACGCCACCAGATCATTAGTGGAGAGAAGGTCAGATGCAGGTAGAGTGGCTCCCCTGTTGCGGAGCCTGGACAGGGAGAAGCAGGGGAGTCACCAGTTAAAAGAAGGCACTGAACTTGTTGTTGATTTTTAAAGACTGCTCCCGTAAGAACGTTTTAACCTCACTTTAAAAGGATTGTTTTTTCTATTTTTGTGTGTTTTTACCTCCACGCTTTTCTTTTAATGGATTATTTATTTATGGAACTATTTAATGAAGAATTGGAATCACTGCACTTTATTGGACACTTTGTTGATTTGGTTTTTAATAAAAGCACTTGTGCACTTTTTTTATACCATCCCCTTGCTCAATTGTTATTGCCTCCACTGTCTAGCTCACTCTGTGACATTATCGACGGTGTCGGGTTCAAGGGCTTCCGAACAGTGATGGGAGCGTGGAGCCGAACCCGCACGGCCGTGCACATTAAATCCGTTGCTGGGGAGACGCCACACATACAATAATCAGCTACACGCCAGCACTGATTAAAATACCTGCTGGGGAACTGCACAGTACTTGCTGGGGAGACGACACAGGCATGATTATCAACTGCACGCCACGCATTAAATCAGTTGCTGGGGACACTCTGCTGATTGCCCACTGTTGTGACAGAAAATTAAAGTCATATTATGGACATCAAAGCCAGTATTACTGTCAGAGAAAATTAAAGGCACACAATACAGTGATGCATATTACAGCCACATACAAGCCAGTATTACTGTAAGAGAAAATATTACGGACATATCTACTAACAATATGCCACCCCAAAAAAAAAAAAAAAAGGACACGTCAAGTAGGACAAAAGATACAGACAATCAAATCCTATATAAGCAACATCTCCTGGAAGAACGGTCAGCTCAACAAGTAAACATCAACAAAAGGAAGGCTGAAAGACAAAGAAAAATACGAGCAAATAGATCGATTGAAGAAAAAGAAAATGAGCGTCAGAAAAACGCTAGAAGAGAAAGACTCAGAAGAGCAAACCTTAGAAAAAGTTGGCATTTACTTGGAAGAACAATTATTCAGCCACGGTGAGTTATATGTTGCATTATCAAGAGTTAGAAGTTTTCCAGATGTTGTTGTCAAGGTTGTAGATGGTCCTGAACAAGGCAAACTCTTGCCAAAGTCAGACGGAATATTTACAAGACATGTTGTCTATAATGAAATTTTATAGAAAAATTTCATGAGGTAAAAAAATAGAAAATTTTTCCTAACTATCTTCTTCAGATATTGTGTATTACAGATTGTTACAAAGTTTTACACTAAGGAAATATTAATTATACTTACTGTATTGTCATATACGTTTCTATCCATCCATCCATCCATTTTCCAACCCGCTGAATCCGAACACAGGGCCACGGGGGTCTGCTGGAGCCAATCCCAGCCAACACAGGGTACAAGGCAGGAACCAATCCTGGGCAGGGTCCCAACCCACCGCAGGACACACACAAACACACCCAGGCCAATTTAGAATCGCCAATGTTTATTAAATTATACAGATAAAACTTTAACTTCATTTAAATAATCTATATTCTTCACTGGGACTGTCGTGAAGGATAGAATAATTAAACATGTACTACGAAGATATTTCAATGTTCCTTAAACGTTTTGAAGAATCGGCACTAAGCTAAAAGATGGCTTAACGTCTATTACAGAGCTAATTGTGTGGCGATCGGTTACTTGGGGAAAGAAAAGCACTGACTGCAGTGACGGCTACGCCAATATATATTGAATATAAAACAGAAAGAGAAAATAACGACACAGCTAAAAACGCAGCGACAAATTTCGGCAAAAGTTAAATGCTTGTGTCATGAGCACGAGGCGGCTATGCAGTGTCTGCAACAGACGTGGCCATCCACCGTGCATGACATTGGTGGCGGCAGCCACCGATTCTTCCTCTGCCCAGTGCCACCACAAGCTTAGAGCCGCCTCTGAGTACTGCTGCAATAAATTATTTCATCGAAGTGAAACCCATGTTTAATAACGTGCTTTAACTCCTATCATCATGAAAATGACATCACGTATACATCTCAGTATTTTAGTTATTCAGAGAGCTGTAATATCACAAATGTCATGGACTCTGTGTCCAGTTGGAAGAAGAGAGCCGGTTTAAGAAGCAAGTAGTGATTCACACACACAGAGCACATAGAAGATCAAATACAAAACAAAGCATTTAATGTGCTACTTTAATTATGATGTGATTTGAGAAACTGGTTAATTAAACGATTTTAAGATGAAGTTTATGATGTTCTACTTTAATGACAAAATAAACTACGTGATTAAAGTGGAAATGTCGAGATTGAAGTTGACATTTCGTGCTTTTTCCCCACTGTGTGCCTTTTTTCTCTGTACCCCTAATAAGCTTTCATATGACACTCAGATAGTGGGCTACAACTCGCCTTTTCACAGCGACTTTGATATGTGACTTCTTTTTGATTTCTGGCATTGTGCGATTTTGTGAATGTGAGCTTTCAAGTTTCTCCAACACGCTATGTCACTCGATCAACTTCATTTTGTTGATTATACCACGGCTTATTTGAACAAATAGTATGTTTTTCATTTGCCTCCACTTGGTATTCGCTGAAATTCTTATATTTTCCCCCGTGCTTTTCCCATTGTCTTTTCACAAAAGGCTGAGCTTAAGGGCGATTTATATTTATTTGCATATTCAAAGAGGCGTAATTCTGGGAGGAGTTGGGGCGTTACATAAAGCGCGTGCACGAGCGTTACTTTTCACGCTGATCGGGATTTATGTAGCGGAAGAACGTGGAAGTTGGAGTACGCACAGATTCCTGCATCTGGATTTTTCTGTGCGTAAGCACATTTCGGCTTTTGTGCTTACGCCATGTTAAAGTGCGAGTTCTACGCACGGCGTTATACATGAGGCCCCTGGAAGGCCGCAGTAGCTGCATGTTTGCATTCTAACCATCTTCTTCATTAGTCAACTTCTTTTGCCTTAATTTTAATTAAGTTGACTCAGACCCCTTTGTTATTTCTTTTTTCCTTAATTAGCAGCCAAATAATAGTGAGACAAAACAAGCCGTTACATGACCAGTTCACCTGTGCCCATTCACACAATATCTGAAAATAAAGAAAAGTGAAGGTCTCAGTAAGGCTGATCTCTCAGGTCACCAAAATATTTTGATGCTGCTGTGGCAGAACGAGAGCAGCAACAAGCCACGGAATTAACTAACGACTTTAATTAACAGCAAGAATCAGCTTCTCATTAAGAAAGTGATTGGAGTGAAATTGGTTGGAGTTTGCAGCCCCAGTTTATCTGCTCATCTGTTGGCTCATTTCACGTCTCATTTCTGTTTGGCTGTCATTTAATGAAGGAAAGAATTGAGAGAACTGAATCCTTAAAAACAGAGCTATTAACATGAAGGGAAAAAAAGTTAATTAGCAGTGAAAACTGGTCACTGATTAGGAAAAGGGTCAGAATGAAAACCAGCAGCCACTGCGGCCCACCAGCCCCAGAGTTCGACACAACCTGTAACAGGGTGTTGTACCATGTTAGCCATTATGAATGTAGTGAGAATTATTGCAAAGTGACACCTTTTGTTGGCTAACTAAAAAGATCACAATATGCAAGCTTTCGAGGAAGGGGCCTGAGTTGCCTCGAAAGCTTGCATATTGTAATCTTTTTAGTTAGCCAACAAAAGGTATCATTTTGCAATAATTCTCACTACCTAAAGTTAGGCAAGTTACCCTGCACCAAGACTGGAGGGACAAGCACTCCGTTTGAGGTTTACCTTTTGCTTCTTCTTTTAAGCAAAACGCGGCTGGTACAGCGTTTTCAATGCCAAAACCAACTCCGCAAGCGATTTACCGACTGTATGCCTTCCTTTCCGCCCGTCCTCTTTTAAGACTGAGGTAAGCGCCCGCCCTTCCCGTGATCCTCAGCGAGCCCAAACAAGCGCGTGCGCAGTAGCGCCTGGCTCAGCTGGCTGCTTCCAAGTGAGTTTACTTCGAGGTCTTTTAAGTACAGAACGGCATAAACCCGCATAGAGAAACACATGAATATTTCACCCTCATCGATGATGAGACTGGCTGTTCATTTACAGTAATAAACGGCAACTTTGTCAGGAGCATCTCGTTTTACTCCTCGTAAATGGTAAGGAAGCGACGGAGTCGCCGTGGGTTTGTACAATATTAGTACTGTAATGTGGGGATGCGAATAGCCCAGAGACCTGCAGTACACAACCTCCTTTAGAAAAAAATAAACGATCCATGACAGCCGGACTACACGTAATTATGGCCTATTAAGTGCAGTGGACTCAAAGCATATCGGGAAAGCGGTATGCAGTTTGTGTCATGTATTGTTTTAATTAAAAAACGAAAAGCTAGAATTAGAAAACGTTGAAACCCCCTCAGATTAAGTGGGGCTGCTGTGTTTGCCTGTATGGCCCGGTGCTCAGTGATGCTGGGTAGGCACCATTGAGCCCTGACTCTAAATCAGATAAGCGGGTACATGGAAAATGTGTAAATGAAGGTTAACCTTATAAAGCAGGGGTGCCCTACTCCGGTCCTAGAGGGCCCCAGTGGCTGCAGGTTTTCATTCTAACCCTTTTCTAAATTAGTGACGTGTTTTTCTTGCTAATTAACTTCTTTTTGAATTCATATTAATTGACTTGTTTTTAAGATCTGTTCCACTGAATTTCTTCATTGTTCCTCTCAATGGCTTCATTTCTTTCCTTAAATGGCACCCAAACAGAAATGAACTGCGAAGTGAGGGAGCCGACAGAAGACCAACTAAGTCAGGGCCTCAAACTCCACCCAATTTCACTGCAACCAGTTATTTAATTAGGTGCCGAGTCTTGTTAATTAAACCCGTTCTTTAATTCCATGGCTTGTTGCTACTGTCATTGTGCAATAGCAGACATTTCCAAAATGGTTGATTTTCTCTTTACTAAGAGCACTGTTAAGCAGATCAGCATTCCTGAGACCTTCACCTTTCTTTATTTTCAGATATGGTATGATGGACACCGTTTGCAGCTCATGTTTTGGTTCATTATTGTTTGGCTGTAAATTAAGGATAAAGAAAAGTCTTCAAGAGCAAGTCAAATAAAACAAATTCAAAAGAACTTAATTAGCAGCAAAAATAGGTCACTAATTAAAAGGGTTAGAATGAAAACATGCAGCCATTGGGGCCCTCCGGGACCGGAGCTGGGGACCCCTATTATAAAGGTTTTCTATTTTTATAGGGTCATTCCTGTCACATGTGCAGAGTTCAGGGAAATTCTTATTTTCATATGTTAACACACACAGAGTCACGATGATCAGTGAGTAGAACAAACTTGCCCAGAAACGTCTGCTTCCCTTCGTATATAGTGCCTTTCATTCAGAGTTGCCCAGATCCCGACATCACTGTGCACAAGTCAGTTTTGTTTGGAAATCTGCAGAGCCGGCTGCAATTTGCACACACGTTTGATTTGTCTGTCGCTTACTTTAATGGGATACTCCACCTAAAAGGGATATTTTAGTTAAGTTACTCACCCCGTGTAGGTTTGTAGTGATGGGCGACAAAAAAATTTAATGTCATGTTTTCATACAAAAGAGACAAAACAAAGATTCTGGTAGATCAGGAGCCAATAGTGACCAATGCTGGACAATGGCAAACGAGGTGAAAAACATTGATGGGAAGAAAAGGAAAAAAAAAAAATCCGCGTAACTCATGTGGCATAATCCACGTGTCCATTATCTTCAGCGGGTTAGAAAATGGATGGATGGATGGATGTTCAAACTCTGCAAAATGCATTCAACAATTCGTTATACTTGCCGCATATACTCGCGTATAAGTCGGGTCTTGAAAGCCGAAAAATCGATCATAAAATCAGACCCCGTTCAAAAATATGACACTTCAATTTTTTTTTTATTTTATACATATTCTTGCTTCCTCCAATCTCGCACCAGTTTCTCGGACACATCGAATTTTGTTGCAGCAGCGCAGTTACCAGTTTCTTTCGCCACTTCAATGCCTTTTAATTCAAAACCAGCTTCATATTTTCTTCTGATCGAACGCTCCATCGTAGACAAGGGATGCTCTTACGATGAAGGTGTAGGAGGGTGTGAGATACAAAAAAAACACAAAACAGTGCAAACATCTCTTCGGAATAGTTCGGGTCTTACCGTGTGGTCACATGGGCACAATACATGGAGAGAAAAAAAAAAAAAGGCTGTGTGCCCCGTGGTTACTCTCTCAGGTGGGCGTTAGCATATCATGATCTCTTGGACTAATAGCAAGAGTTTTCCGCTTTAACACGAGTATACAGGAGGCCCTCGGGTTACAACGTTCACTCCCATAAAAACTTAAAAAAATTGAGACATGAGAAGGAATAAAGGGTAAGGATTTTTTTTACACTCATTTTTTCTGTTACTACAGTACAGTATATTTATGTCCTTTTCTTTTTTCTCAGGCTTAGATTTTGTGTTTTTATGTTCTAGATTATGATTTTGCAAATGTGTTAAGATAGGTAAGTGACTTAGGCCAGGGTGTGTTTTGACTTACACCAAAATTCGGGTTACATCACTGTTGTAGGAACGAAACTGTGTCGTAACCCGAGGAACCCCTGTATACGGTACTTCCAGAAAACTTGGCCTGCAGGAAGGGCGCATTCCCATAATGGTTTTTTTTTTGAACCGTTGATCCGCCTCTACCTCTTAATCATTGGTCAAGAATCCTATCTTCAGTTCAAAAGGAAAAATCCTTGAAGGGATGGAAACACCGCCGGCCATGGGAGTTATCTCAGAACTGTAGCAACCAATGATTTATTTCCTTTTGCTTATGTATGAAGCTTTCAAATTGTACAAAACGCAATTTAGACGCGTGCAGACAAGCAACACAACAAGGTCCGTTGAAAGCAGCTCTTCCATGTCCGCTATTTTGGAATTTATTTTTTTTTTCTGTGAAGGGTGACCAATCCTTGCTTGGATGAGACGTTGTTACGAGGAAGATCCAGTCAGGGAGGGCAACATAATAAGCACAAACAAACTGGAGCGTGATTACCGAGTTTGCATTTTCAAAAGGTTACGTAAACATGGGCGATATGGCCTAAAATCAATATCACGATAAATTGAGCAGTTAACCTCGATAACGATAAATGGACGATAACCACCCCAAGTGCCAAAAAAACAAACTTTTTTTTTTTTTTCATTTGATGGGGCTGTGGCAGGCAGCATAGTTCCTCCAGTTATTTTGATAATATTATTCCCCCTAGACCTATTCATTGCAATTATATTATTACCACTTTAAAGGACTGTAAAATGTCACTGAAAATAAATGAAGACAATAGTAGTAAGTACTTTTAGTGGTTAAGATTTATTAACTGAACAAAATAAAAGTGTAGGATACAATATGTAACCATGCTCTCTAAAAATGTGTATCCCTTGTAAACAAAATAGTTTAATAATAAATATGTTTCACATTGGCTATTCACAAAGTAAACAATGATTGTGCAAATGTAATGCCATCATGGACAAAGGCCTATCTCTGCTAAGGCCTTGAGGTAGCATATCTATCCAAATCTTCACACCCAACATCACCCCAATTCATGGTCTAATTCTCAAATAAAGCAAGCAAAATAAAGTAAGAATTAAATAAGACCTCTCAGACCATATTTACAAAATTAAAAAGGGTTGGCACAGTAATAAAACATTTTAAAAATCATGTATTTTGCTACATTTCACAGCACAACATGATCAACACTGGCTCACAATAAGTCTTCTGTAAAACTTTCTGGATACACTGCTGCTCAGCAGTCTTAAGTATTTTTATGCCTATATAAACATTATTCAAACATTAATACTTTCAATTTTGAATATGACACACAGAATTAAAGTCACTTTAAAACACACCAGATGTCACCACCCAAATATATTAAGATGTACACACTTACCGACTGCCAGGTGCAGCCTGTGCCCAAAACATTGCACCCGTGTCCATTTATTGAGCTTGACAGCTTTCACAATATTTGGGCCGTTGTCAGTTGTTATAGCAACAAGGTCCTCTTCACTGATGTCCCATGCAGACAGCATCGCTCTCAACCCCTGTCCAACCATCTCCCCCGTGTGATCAGATGGAAAATAGGCCGTCTCGAGCACTCTGGTACGCAGCTCCCATTTGTTGTCGATGTAATGAACTGTGAGACTAATATACGGCTCCATTGTGCGGCTGGACCAGAGATCGGATGTGGCTGCAACATGCTTAACGTATCTCAATTCAGCAGCAACCTTTTTCCTCTCTGTGCTGTACATGCTGGGAATGATAGTTTTGAAAAATATTTTCGTGATGGGAGTTCGTATCTCTTGTCAATTATTTTCATGAAGTGTCTGAACCCGTTGTTCCACTGTAGCAATAGGAGCCATGTCTTTTGCTTTGTGGTAGCCTATAGCATTTGTGATTTCTTGCCATCTTTTTGAAGTTCGCTCATATAGTTGAGTACTAGCAAATGCTTCGGTTATTGACCGCTGCCTGGTGGAGGAAGACGTTTTTGCTGGTCCTCCTAATCTCTTCGCTTTGAGCTTTTTATGTCTTGAATTGAATCACATGGTTGTGCTGCAGGTGGTGGAAGAGGTTGGTTGTGTTACCTTGACTTGACGCAACAGTCTTTTGCAGAGTTTACATTTAACAATTTTTGATCAATATCATCCTTGTTGAATCCAAAATGTTGCCAAACGATTGATGATGCATTTTTTTTGTTAACAAGCGTCTCCTCTTCCTCCTCCACCAGCTCTACCTTCGTGCTGCTGCTTCAACATTTAAATCGTCCTCCATTGTTGCAGCAGCGCAGTTACCAGTTTCTTCCCACTTCAATGCCTTTTAATTCAAAACCAGCTTCATATTTTCTTCTGATCAAGCCCATCGTAGACAAGGGATGCTCTTACGATGAAGGTGTAGGAGGGTGTGAGATACAAAAAACACAAAACAGTGCAAACATCTCTTCGAATAGTTGGTCTTACCGTGGGTCACATGGGCACAATACATGGAGAGAAAAAAAAAGGCTGTGTGCCCCGTGGTTACTCTCTCAGGTGGGCGTTAGCATATCATGATCTCTTGGACTAATAGCAAGAGTTTTCCGCTTTAACACGAGTATACAGGAGGCCCTCGGGTTACAACGTTCACTCCCATAAAAACTTAAAAAAATTGAGACATGAGAAGGAATAAAGGGTAAGGATTTTTTTTACACTCATTTTTTCTGTTACTACAGTACAGTATATTTATGTCCTTTTCTTTTTTCTCAGGCTTAGATTTTGTGTTTTTATGTTCTAGATTATGATTTTGCAAATGTGTTAAGATAGGTAAGTGACTTAGGCCAGGGTGTGTTTTGACTTACACCAAAATTCGGGTTACATCACTGTTGTAGGAACGAAACTGTGTCGTAACCGAGGAACCCTGTATACGGTACTTCCAGAAAACTTGGCCTGCAGGAAGGGCGATTCCCATAATGGTTTTTTTGAACCGCTGATCCGCTCTCTACCTCTTAATCATTGGTCAAGAATCCTATCTTCAGTTCAAAAGGAAAAATCCTTGAAGGGATGGAAACACCCCGCCATGGAGTTATCTCAGAACTGTAGCAACCAATGATTTATTTCCTTTTGCTTATGTATGAAGCTTCAAATTGTACAAAACGCAATTTAGACGCTGCAGACAAGCAACACAACAAGGTCCGTTGAAAGCAGCTCTTCCATGTCCGCTATTTTGAATTTATTTTTTTTTCTGTGAAGGGTGACCAATCCTTGCTTGGATGAGACGCTGTTACGAGGAAGATCCAGTCAGGAGGGCTTACGTGTTTATCCATCCACATTGCCAAGCCGGCGTTTTCATAAGTACAGTGGACCCTTGACTTACGAACTCAATTCGTTAGCGAGGGCTGGTTGTAACTCAAGTTGGACTATTTTTCCCATAAGAAATAATGGAAAAAACCATAATGCACTCCGAACCTCCCACAGCAACACTTACTTAACATTTACATATTATAGCTAGATCGGTCACGAACACCACTCTCATATTTCGACAATTTCCTTCTTCGTTTCGATTGTGATCGCTGTTCTCAAGTTCTCAGTAGTCGAGCACTCAGTTCAAAGCTGGCCGTGTTGTGAACTGCTGTAATAATACACCCAAAGCAACAACAAAAAACAATATTTATTTATATAGCACATTTTCATACAAACAGTAGTTCAAAGTGCTTTACATATTAAAGAATAGAAAAATGAAAGACACAATTATAAAACAAAATAAATCAACATTAATTAACATCAAATAAGAGTAAGGTTCAATGGCCAGAGGGGACAGAAAAGCAAGCCGGTACTGACTCAGCCTGATGACATCATCATGTGCGGCAGCCCAGCTAAAACCCTTAACAATCCCTTAATCCACCATTGCTGCTGCCATCTTTATTAATCTGATGATAAATCACTGCCTGACCGAAATTCGTCCACAAACACATGTATCTGGGCTGTGACTGCATATCTTACTAACGCTCTCGGCTGTTTGTTCTAAATCGCTACAGGATCAGCTGACCGTCATTCGGGTCGTTAACGCAAGATGTTTTGGGTTAAATCAAGTTGTATGCATGTCAGGCGGTCGTATGTCAAGGGTCGACTGTACCTGGCACTCAAAAACACTTCAATAGTCTCTGCACGGTAGCTACAAAAATAGAAATGTAGCAATGTTTGTGATTTTAAACAAAATGTAGTCTGTGAACGAACCTAAGCGTTTTGTCACTTTTTTAGTCTTATGCTGAATATGTGCATGCCTGTTGTACCCGTTTGGTTAAGGGTCTGAGCAGAGGTAATTTACAATTATAATCAAGTTCCTTGTAACCTTAGTTGTAAGCATGAGCTGCACTTGTAACTTGGATTCTTATCTAACACCTCCTAGTCTTAACATTTAAAGACAAAGTCACCTCTCTTATAAGAAATATTAACAATTTCAGAAAAAGTAAAGTCCGTTAAAGGAAAAGAAAGGAAAAACACAGCTTATAAATTAAAAATGCAAGTTACGAACAAAAGAACGCCGCGGCAGGATTTGACATAAAGTAAAGAATCCAGACCAGCTGAGAAAAAGTAATCTGCAGGTTTCAAACCATGGCGCTTGCACCTCAGCTGACGGTCTTTGCATTTTGGAGAATTTATGTGAAGCTAAGAGTTTTTCCTGAATCTTGCACTTCCTTGGTTTTGCTGACACTAAGGCGGTTAATTCTTACAATAGGTTTTAGTAATGCCACTACTTACAATTTCAACCTGTACATTTTCCGTACTTACATTGCTTCAAGTCAGGAAGTATGTTCAAGATTTGCACCCTAATTGCTGCTCTGGACCTGAACCACTGCCAAAACCAGATTTTAAGAGGAAGGTTATTGTAACAACTCTGAAGATCTGTTTTTTGAACTGTGTGTCAGTGGTTTGAGTTTTAAGGGGTCCCTATCCACCAACTATCATTTTACACCGAGGTGGGTTGCAGAACAAAGAAAGCCCAGCCCTAGCTACGTGTTTATCCATCCACATTGCCAAGCCGGCGTTTTCATAAGTACAGTGGACCCTTGACTTACGAACTCAATTCGGTCGCGAGGGCTGGTTGTAACTCAAGTTGGACTATTTTTCCCATAAGAAATAATGGAAAAAACCATAATGCACTCCGAACCTCCCACAGCAACACTTACTTAACATTTTCATAATAAAAAAGGGTTGTATAATGCGCATAATTTACCAAAACACCAATCATTTTTCTAATGTACTAACCAAAAAGTTATAAAAAGTGCCTGGCCTACCAGAAACAACAATTTCATACTGTACTCACCATTTAATTTGACATCTTTGGGCTGCAGGAAGGGTGGAGGAGGAGAATGAAACGGAAGGTGATTATTGTTTAGAAGGAGCCTCCTTATGCAAATCTTTTCTTTGTAAAATTGTCGAGATGGTGGATTTCGACATGCTGTACATATTATAGCGAGATCGGTCACGAACACCACTCTCATATTTCCGCACAATTTCCTTCTTCGTTTCGATTGTGATCGCTGTTTCTCAAGTTCTCAGTAGTCGAGCACTCAGTTCAAAGCTGGCCGTGTTGTGAACTGCTGTAATAATACACTCCAAAGCAACAACAACAACAACATTTATTTATATAGCACATTTTCATACAAACAGTAGTTCAAAGTGCTTTACATATTAAAGAATAGAAAAATGAAAGACACAATTATAAAACAAAATAAATCAACATTAATTAACATCAAATAAGAGTAAGGTTCAATGGCCAGAGGGGACAGAAAAGCAAGCCGGTACTGACTCAGCCTGATGACATCATCATGTGCGGCGCCAGCCCGCTAGCTAACATCCCTTAACAATCGCTTTCTTTACCTTCGTTACCTCCTCTTCCTTCCTTACCAATTATGCGTCTTGCTTGCCATGATCTTAGTGAATTATATATACTGTATAGATAAATCACTGCACTGACCGAAATTACGTCCACAAACACATGTATCTGGGCTGTGACTGACGAACTTACGAACGCTCTCGGCTGTTTGTTTACAATCGCACAAGCGGATACGCGTGACCGCATTCGGGTCGTTAACGCAAGATGTTGGTCGTAAATCAAGTTGTTCGCATGTCAGGCCGGTCGTATGTCAAGGGTCGACTGTACCTGGCACTCAAAAACACTTTCAATAGTCTCTGCACCGTGGTAGCGTGGACAAAAATGAGAAATGTAGACGAATGTTTGTGATTTTAAACAAAAATGTAGTCCTGTGAACGCAGCCAACTTTAATAGTCCTGTTTGCCTTTATAGGGCAGCTTGTTTTTTATGCGTCCTGAACAGATGGCAGTTTGATGCCAATAATAATCCACGCTGCCTTCTGTACCCTCTGTATTGGTTAAGGGTCATGAGCTGAGCAGGTGATATATTAGGATGTTATGTTGGCAGTGAGACTGGACCTCACTGTAGACCCTTAGGAGTTAGTAAGTACAGTAAAGGCCTCACCCTCTCAACAACATTTATTTCTATAGCACATTTTCATACAAAAAGCTCAAAGTTCTTAACATGATGAAGAAAGAGAAAAAAGCAAAATAAATAAATAAGAAAAATAAGACACAACTCATTAACGTAGAATAAAAGTAAGGTCCGATGGCCAGGGAGGACAGAAAAGCAAAAAAACCTCCAGACGGCTGGAGAAAAAATAAAATCTGCAGGGGTTTCAAACCATGAGACCGCCCAGCCCCTCTGACGTAGACGGTCTCCTTGCCTTTTTTTGTGATCGAATTTTATGATGCAAGCGTAAAGGAGGTCTGTTTTCTGAAGTCTGTGACCACCTCCTTGGTTTTGCTGACACTAATGGCGAAGTTGATGTCTTAGCATCAGAGTTTCTGGTAGTAAAATGCTTACGACTTTTAACTCTGTTACATTTTCCCCTTTCTTAAGGTTACTGTGCATGGTAAAGGTAGTGTTCACAGATTTGCACCCTAAGTTGCCCGCTCCTGGACCTGAACCCACTGCCTAACAAAACCCAGACTCTTTACGGAGCGGAACAGATTACTTGGCTCTCTCAACTCTAGAAGACGTGTTTCTTGACCTGTGTGTCAGCTGCTTGAGGTTTTAGAGGGAGCCTCCATATCCCACCAACTATGCCATTTTTACACCGAGGAGGTGGGTTGCAGAACAAAGAAACCCATTGTGTCTTTATTGTTGTTTAACATGCTATGGGGATTTTCATTATCAAATGTGTTTCCTATATTCCAAATTGACTTTAAAGTTTCCTCAAAAATGCATTCTTTTTGTGTGGGTCTCCCATACTAGACATGATACCAGATCATTGAGCAATCGTCTGGGAAATCTTTCCCAGTCGTTGACTTGTAGAGTTTCTTTGAGCCACCTTTTTACAAACCGCTTAGCTCCAGCTATCAAAATAACTGTTTCTTTTCAGACACCAGAGCTCAATGGGCATGGCTGCGTCCGGTGTCTAGCAGACTTTCCTCTTCTGCTAGTCTGGAAAGAAAGAAAGAACAGGCTGTTGTGTTATCGGTGGGCTCAAATCATGGCCCGATCCCTGATCGAAAAGACGTTTAGACATTCTGTAATTGTCCATATTCATTTGTGCAAGATACTTTTCTTTTCACCTGCTACACAACTCCATGCCTTTCTTCTAGACCAGGGGTCACCAACCTTTCAGCAGTGTCTTGCCAAACCTGTGTTATAATGTTATTCTTCTTGCCAACACAATTTTACCAATTTTGATATAGAGTGGGTATAGAAAAGAATCCCCCCTTTGAAATATTCTCAATTTTTTTGCTTTATAGCCTTAAATGAAAACACACACAAAAAATATTTCTTCCCCGCTTTACTTACTTAATGCAACCTGTAACATCCAAGTGAAAGTGAAAGATATCACATCTACAGTTCTTCTACACGGTGGTGTGCTGGAGTGGCAGCATAAAGAAAGACGCCTCACGCCTGGACAAACTTGTTAAGAAGGCAGGCTCTATTGTAGGAGTAAAGCTGGACAGTTTAACATCTGTAGCAGAGCGACGGGCATTGAGCAAACTCCTGTCAATCATGGAGAATCCACTGCATCCACTGAACAGGATCATCTCCAGGCAGAGGAGTAGCTTCAGTGACAGACTTTTGTCACCGTCCTGCTCCACTGACAGACTGAGGAGATCGTTCCTCGCCCACACTATGCGACTCTTCAATTCCACCCGGGGGAGTAAATGCTAACATTATTTTATTTTAA
The DNA here is from genome assembly GCF_016835505.1 of Polypterus senegalus. Taxonomy (NCBI): domain Eukaryota; kingdom Metazoa; phylum Chordata; class Cladistia; order Polypteriformes; family Polypteridae; genus Polypterus; species Polypterus senegalus. The sequence goes on along the minus strand of NC_053166.1, from coordinate 157,710,726 downwards.
TTTTTTTCATTTTTATTACTATTTAATTTAATATTGTTTCTTTGTATCAGTATACTGCTGCTGGATTATGTGAATTTCCCCTTGGGATTAATGAAGTATCTATCTATCTATCTATCTATCTATCAGAAGAGTTTTAAAAAATCAAAAACAAGACCTACTGAGATTAATAAAGGCTCACCCCCCGATGTCAATGTCATTTTGTTGACCCCCGCTTTAATGTCACCCTTGAGCCTGTGGTGATTCTTCTCTATCAGCTTTGCACACCTTGATTGAGCCCACTCAATATTTGCCCCCCACTCTTCTTTACAAAACTGTTCAAGTTCACTCACATTGGATGGTGAGTGTTGGTGGTCTGCTGTCTTCAGATCTTTCCACAGATGTTCAGTGTGATTTCGGTCTGAGCTCTGACTGGCCACACCAGGACATTCACTTTTTTCACCTTCAGCCAACTGTGTGCTCAATGTTGCTGTGTGCTGCGGGTCGTTTGTCGTGTTGAAAGGTGAACATTCTGCCCATCTTCAACTTTATGGCTGAGGGTAGCAGGTTTTCCTCCAATTTGATGGTATTTTGCCCCATCCATTTTTTCTTCTACCCTAACGAGAGCCCCAGGCCCCCCACAACAGGATGCTGCCCCCTCCATGCTTTACTGTAGGTATGGTGTGTTGTGGATGGTGAGCTGCCTTGGTGGACTGTTTGGTATTGAGGCCAAATAGTTTGATTTTGCTCTCATCTGACCAGAAGACCTTTTTCCACTTGGCATTAGAATCTTCAAGGTGCATTCTGGGAAAGCTCAAACGAGCCTTAATGTGGCCTTTCTTGAGAAGTGCGACCCTCCCGAACAAACCACAATTGTGGCGCGCTTGTCAAATTGTTGCCACCTGCACACCATTAATGACCACTCTTTGCCATCAAATCCTGTAACTCCTTCAAAGTAGCCATTGACCTATCGGTAGCCTCTCTTACCAGTTTCCTCCTTGCCCTTCCATCCAGTTTGAGGGTCCAGGAGGGCCCTAGTCGTACAAACACTTCTTTATGATGGACTTTACTGGGCTCCTTGATAAAGCTTTTGAGATGTTTTTGTCTCCATCTCCTGCCTTCTGTCCACAACTCTATCCCTGAGATCTTTTCAAAGTGGCCTGCCACCCATAGTCAGGTGTGTGCTGTCCGTTGCACTGCCAAGCAAGGGAATGAATGGACCAGGAACAGCTTCACTAATCACACTCGTTACAACTGATCACAGGGGGGAGGACGCCAGTAACCGCAATGGAAATGGTGGGCACTGACACCTGAGTAAGTTTAGGAGGGGGGGTGATCCTTTATTAATCTCAGGATTTCTAGTGTTTTATTTTTTAAAATTCTTCTAAACTGTAGCTGTGATATCTTTCACTTGGATGTTTTAGATTGCATTGAGTAAGTAAAGCTGGAAAAATATTGGTTTGTGTTTTTTTATTTAAGGCTGTGAAAGCAAAAAAAAAAAAAAAAAAGTGAATATTTCTTGGGGTTCTTTTTTATACCCACTGTATATAGTATCAAAATTTTTCCTGCTATAATGGGCTTCAAAAAGTATATATTTTTGAAGCCCATTATAACTGGGTCTTATATTATTGGTCGGTGTATATTTTAAAATACATAGGATCATATGTGAAAGAATGTTTTGTCAAACTACATTCGGTGGCTTTATTTTTGGGTTCCAGTTATTTGACTAAAATCAGTGGTTTGTTTCTGAAATCCAGAATCAGACATTTTTATAGCTTCACATTTCTCATCCGAGTTTTTAAACGTGAACTGATGTTTAGTTTGATAATGTAAGGTGACCAGAATTTTTTGGGACATGGGGGTAGGGGGGCTAGAGGAGCGTAGACTGCATACAAAGCGAAAGCTTATCACGTGATTTCTCGCCAAAGTTGCAGGATGCGATAAAGCATAACCTCCGTCAAAACACCGCGCATGCACGCCGAATTCAAATTATCCTGGTGATGAGATACATTCAAAAAAGTCAACCAGCTGAAAAGTCAACCAGCTGAAACCGGGGACAGTTGTCCGAAAACGGGGACAGATGGTCACCTTAGATAATGTCTTTGTACCCTTGACGTACGACGCTTTCACAGCATAACGCACACACACGTTTCTTTTCTTGTACAAATCTCTATTCATTCGTCAAAGAGTCTTAAAAAGAGCGAATATCAAGCTTTTGTCTTTTATGAGTCATTTTAGGGCCGTATATTACTTCCTAACAACAAGGTTTGTTTTAACGTAAAGTGGTTTGCACTGAACACAAGGTTTCTCTTTACGGTGAGTCGCATGCGCAAAACATGGGGGGACGCGGAGCGTGAACGCATGCGCTGTAATGAAAATATAATAACAAGAAGTTTGTTTTAACGTACCACGGTCTGCACTGAACACATGGTTTCCATTTACATGTGAGTCGCATATGCATAATGTAGGTGCCGGCGTGAATACGTGCGCTGTAATTAAAATATGTATTTTTTTTTTTTTTTACTATATTTCAATTCAGTCAGAGTGCCATTGAAAATCGTTTCACGTGTCACAGGTTGCCGACCCCTGTCCTAGACAATACACTCTATGAGCCTTTTCTGTCTGGTTTTCGTACACAGCACAGCACTGAGACAGCTCTTCTCCATGTAGTTAATGATCATCTTCTCTGGTCTGTAGTGATGAGTCGTTCTTGAACGATTCGTTCATTTTGAACGAATATTTAATGTGACTCGGGAAGAACGAGTCGTCTCGTAGGAGTGATTCGTTCAGTCGCGCATGCGCACTTGTGCAACTTCCTATAGTTTCTGTATTGGAATTATTGATTCACCTGTTTCGAGTCTTCGGGTTTTTCGAGTCGTTCGTTCATCACGTGACAGCCCCATAAGCTTAACCAACTCAGTCTGAGCCGGAAAAGAATTGATTAGTTCATCTCTCGAGTCTTCGGTTCGAGTCCTTCGTTCATCACGCGACAGCCCCATAAGCTTAACCTATGCAGACTGAGCCGGAAAGAGAATTGATTAGTTCATTCCTCGAGTCTTTCGAGTCGCTCGCTTCTTTGTCACGTGACCACTTACCGGCTCAGTACCTCAGTCAAATACTAACGTAAAATTCCATTTGTTGTATGTTGACCAGTGGTCTGCAGATTGCAGTTCACTTAGTATTCTTCTCCTTCTTGACTTAAGTGCAGCATTTGATGCTGTTAATCATGAAATCCTCATAGCCCTTAAATGGTTCAAATCACATGTCACACTCGGCCGATATAGGTCAGTGTCAACTTTATTTATATAGCACATTTAAAACAACATAGGAATGTTGTGGCCAAAGTGCTTTACAATAATCGAATAAAAGAAAAACATAAATAGTGTGACGGACAGCCGGGTCCCATGCCCGGCTGGGACGCCCCTGCTGTGTATATTCCGGGGGAGCCACTACGGACAGCTCAGTACAACAACAACAACATTTTTTATATAGCACATTTTCATACAAACAGTAGCTCAAAGTGCTTACCTCAAAGTACCTCCCGGGCGCTTGGTGGCAGCCCACATGGCGGACAGTGATTCCCCAACAAACCCGCAGGGGTCCATGGGAGATGGATGGGGGCTCGGGTGGCCGCCAGGGGGAGCTGTATGGACTCCGCAGCCCAGCTGCTTGAATTCTCAGCCCCACCCGGAGGGGCAATTAGGACCAGGTGGTCAGCCACCTGGAACTCTTCCGGGTGGGGTATAAAACGGGCCAGCCACCTCCACTCGAGGCCAGAATCGGGAGGAAGAGGACGAGGTTGCCTGGGAGGAGTGGTGGAGCAGGAAAGTGTTTGGTTTCTTTGTGTGTTTGTGTTTTGGACTGTGTTTGGGCTGTGTGGCACGGGGAAGACGTGTCACACAGCTGAAGAAAAATAAAGACCTTGAGTGTGAACACGTGCCTCTGCGTAGTCTGTGCCGGGTCGGGCGCTATATAGCGCTTGTTTACAATAGAAATAAAATAAATGAACAGAAATAAAATAAATAATAAATAGAAGTAATGTAACATAATCACAATGAGGAAACCATCAGTATTACTGAAGGTCACGGAAAGCAAGTGACTAGAAATGAGTCTTTAATCTCGTTTTGAATTGTCGACGACTCCTTTATGTGACGAAGTAAAGAATTCCACAAACGAGGAGCAGCAGCAGCACAAGTCCTGTCTGTCCCCCTTAGTTTTACACTTAGTACGAGTGACAACTGACTAGAAGATCCAAGCACTCTGGATGGCTGGTGTAAAGCACATAATTCAGATAAATAGGCAGGAGCGAGCCCATGTAAAGATTTAAAAACTAGCAACAATATTTTAAAATCTGTTTCAAAACTGACAATCAGCCCGTGTAAAGAAGTTAATATTGGAGAAACAGAATCAGACTTTCTTGCCCTAACCTGCGTATCAAGGATTTACTGATCCCAGAATACAGCGAGTTGCAGTAATCAAGGCGAGAGAAGATAAAAGCAGGAGTAGCTTTCTCAAGATCCCTAGAAGATAAAAAAGGCTTGATCTATATATCCTTCTTCTCACCTGTGTCGCGTGGTGTCCGCCAGGGTTCAATCCTTGGGCCATTACTCTTTCTACTTTATATCCCGCCTTTGGGTCAGGTTATTCGCAACTCTGGAACCCCCTCTTCCTCAGTCTGTCCAAAATGGCTCGTCTTTCTCCACCTTTAAATCTCAACTCAAAACTTTCCTCTTTGACAAATGTTTGCCTTCTCTGTGATCTTTTATTTTTTAATTTTTTCCCTCATCTATATGTAAAGTGAACTTGGGTTTGTGAAAGGCACTCTATAAATTCAACTAATTATTATTACTATTATTACTAGCTGTGTAAACCTGTGCTGTTAAAAGCCCAGGCTCATAGAAACTAATTTCCTAATGGTAGACTCCTGCACTTTGACGCTAATAGCAGCGAAAGCTACCTGGAGGTCTAACAATGGAATTCTGGACTTCTTAGAGACTCCTTGCAGCACCTTGCATTTTGCTCTTGTTGTGAACTTGCTGAGGTGGCCTGATGTGGACACACTGACTGTTTTTTTAGAATCGTCTCCACTTGTAGGTGATCTTCCAGACAGTAGAATGCTTGATATCTAGTTGCCTGTAGATCTTATCAATTTCCCTTCCCAGACTCATTGTCGTCTTTTTAACTTCTTTCTGAAGGCCTCAGAGAGCTCCTCTGATCTCTGCCTGGTGATAACACACACTTCAACTACAAGGATGAAACCAAACTAAGTGTCTGAGCTTTAAATATAAGCAGACAGGGTCAGGTGAGATCCTCTCTGATACGCCTGATTCTAATATGAGGTACTGGTGAATGCTCGCGTCTACTTAATTTTTTCCACATGCGTGATGTTTGTTATATCACCCTTATTTAAAGATACAATGTTAAAGAAGATCAGTCCATATATGTTAAGAAATCTACATTTCAATAGCGTGTACTTTCGTTTCGACATGACTGTATGTCTGCAGTTGAGGAACATTTCAGAGTGACAGTTCTACTTGTGGTCTGAACAGCTGTTTTATTTCAGACATGAAAGTCTAGAGATAAACGGGAGGGGTGGGAGTGGAAAAATGATTAGCAGAACATCCTCTTGTAATCGGTTCATTTCTCAGCTTTTGTCGCTTTAGTTCCTCTCAACAGTTGAATTTGGTTGTCACTCTCACTCCATTTCACTAGCGATCTTTACTGCTGATAGCCTGCAGCGCATCTTCAGGTTTACAGATAAAAGGCAAATACGCAACACTTCCGTATATACACGGTCATCTGTTTTAAGGGAGTATAAGCTGAGCAGAACGGCTAAGAAAATGTAATGCGCAGGATCCAGTAAGGGAAGGGTCATGTAATGAGCACCAACAAATCAGAGTGTATTTAGAGTTTACATTTTCAAATGTCTGCGTTTTCACCCCGTAGCGATCGTGGGGACGCTAAGATTCACACCGTCTGAAGATGGTGATTTGTTTATTTTATTGTGGGGATCCCCAGCAACACACCCAGCCTTGAACCGGCATGCATACACTTACACACTGAGACACTGTTAGTGGCACAATGACTAGATAGTTTAACAATGAAATATATTCATCAAATAATGAAAAAAGAATACACAGTATAACCAATGCCTCATACGCTAAGGCTCTCCGCAGATCCTGGATGGCGATAATAAATTACAACACTAACAGCAAGCAAAAGACACTAACAACAAGGTCTAAAACAGTCCAGTATGGCAGGGGCAGATGATGATGTGTGATTGAAACACCCTGTGAACAGATTCTTGAAAGGAATGAAAAGTTTTGTCCTACCAGGTTCCTGATGGGTGTGAGGATTTGCGGTGTTGGGAGCGCTTCCTCGGACAAAACATATCCAATCAGTGTGAACTCACACGGACAGGCAAGTACAAGACAGCACGTACATATAGACAGAAACTGTAATCCAAGATGGTCAAGTCATAACCCAATTGTGGGTATGAGGTGTATTGACAAACAGACAGATGATCACGATCCCTTCATTGTCTTTTTGGGTCCGTTTTAAAGAGTCTACCTGCTCAATCCTCTTCCCAGCAAATCATGCGCCCCCCAAATGCTCTCCTCTCCCACGCCCAATAATGTTTTACTGCCAAGGCCCTGGGAGATATTGGTCATTTTAACACTAGAATTACCAGAGCCTACGAAAAACTCATAGATCCGTCCCACCTTAAATCGCTTCGCACCTCTTCATCAGCGTCTTTTGTCCTGTAAATGTGTCGATAAGCAGCAAGCAGCCTACTATCACATCCCCCCACCGCCGCACAGTTTTCTCAGCTCAAGTCTGTTTACCTGCGTGTCAGTTGCTTAGAGTTGTATAGAGTGGGAAGTCAAGCAAAATGACAGTTTTTATAAATTCTATATCGTTATTTGGAACATGTGCATTTCATGTGTGTTCTGTGTCTACAACGATCTATGTAAACACATCGTTAAACAGAAACGTTTTTCATGTTTTAGTAATAATTGACAAAATGTAGACACGAAGGGTATAATGTGTGAAGCCTGAATTCCTAATATCAAATAAACACTTTCACAAAAGGTACAAATATAACAGAACAAATGCGCTTCGATTCAAGAATATAACTGCAGTAAAAGAACCCACATTAAGAGTGCGACATTTATAAGCATTTGCTACGACCGCTTTGGTGGCGCAACGGTATCAACTGTTGACTGGTAATCAAAACTTCACGGGTTCGACCCCGGATGAGTCCGTTTTGAGAAGTGAGCTGCTCTTATTCTTACTATTTTAGAATAAAAACATACATTTGATTCCGGTCTGTAACAGCCGGTGTAAATTTTTGATACTAATTTTTGATTCCAATTGGATTGGAATACGTCTTCATTTGGGAAGATTTTCACTTGTCGGCATCACGGTAGGATAGAACTTTACATAACTTTCATTAGGATGTTCACGGGGGCTGTTCATTTCATAATTACGCTACCACCATTTGCACTTGCGAAACTGGGCCGTGTCGTGAGCGTTTTATCGTTTTGTTCTTAGTGTTTTGTTGGATTTCTTTTGAATGTGTAATACTCATCATTTTTGTTTACTACTGTGAATATACACACAAATTTATTATAATACTAGCTGTGTAAGCCCATGCTGTAAAAAGCCCGGGCTCCTCGAAATCGTCAGAAAAAAATCTTCAAGTAAAAAAAATTGAAACACAGAGTCGGTGGTTTCATTTTGCGGACGTGCTCGCTCCCCTTGTCTATCAGCGGCTAAGTGAGTTTCTCTTTCCTCAGAGGTTTCGTTTTGCCGATGTTCTCGCCTTGCTTGTGTATTAGCAGCTAAGCGAATTTGTCTTTCCTCGGTGGTTCCACTTTGCCGACGGAGTTGCTTTCTTTCAGCTTCAACCTGTTCCCTCATAGTTTTTTCTTCTTCCGATTCGTTAACTTGGGGCTGCCTTGCCGTCTCTTTGAGCTTCGTGCTTTAACCTTGCACTTCCGGGCCGGACAGACAGACAGAAACACTTCCATGCGTAGACGTTTATATATAAGAAGTTAAATGTTAAAGCTCACTAAAGAACTGATGAAGTACACACTTTGTCTGGGGGCTGCCGTGTATCTTTGTCCCGGCAGCCAGCCTCACACGTGAGATTTTCTTGCACGACAATTGTTCCAACGTCACATTTCTCGCAACTTTTTGAATCTTATTTAATGCAATAAACTTTGAATGTACAGGAATGATGAGCCCAAATGTTTTCATGTGTTTTTCACATTTACGGGGGCTTCTGTGTCCCTAACTCCTGTGAATCGCAAGAGATAACATTTTGCCTAAAGATCTGAAGTGACAAATTTGCAGAAAGAGAGGTTATCAGAAAGGGGCAAATACTTTTCCACAGCACTGAATATAAAAGGATCGTCACTTTAATAAGCCACTTTTTGTTTTCATCCTCACGTTATTGTTTTTTTTTCTAATAACACAGTCATTTCGTATTCCATATAAGCAACTGGGTAAAGAAATGCACTGGCCTGATAATGCAGATTTTTTTTTTATTAGTGTCAGGCTTGTTGTTAATCTCTCATAATTTATTCCCAGTTTGCATTTTGCTGTTGCAGGCCGATTTTTAAAATGTCACCTCGGAAACGGAAACTGGCTTCTAATTCTACCAACGGCGAGGTTGCAGTGTTGCCACCAGCATCTCTCGAGGATGGAGACCACAGTCCGGAGTCGTTGCCGCATCAGGTCAGCCAGTACTTCTCAGCACGTCGGGAGTGCCCACAGAGACTTGGCGACAGTTTCTTTGACCAGCCCTGCATTCACCTGGCAAAAGCACTGCTAGGCAAGGTACAGTATGCATCATTTGGACCGACGGCTCCCTTTGAAAATCAGAGCTCTGGAGGAACAGAAGTGAAATAATTAGAAAAGAATTTTAGCATTTCGAAATAGCTTCACATAAGCCAGCTTTTCTTTGATGAGCAGTAGCCATTGGGCGCCCGTGGAGATGTCCACAGGGAAGTCTCATAATGACCTTGAGTGGATTAACAGGCCTCTCTGATGCTTGCTTAGCAGCATAGGTCTCAAGGGGACTCGTGTTGGGAATCATGAAAAAGTAATTCAAAGCAACTCTGTGTGGGCACTGCAGGAGACCCTGTGCTTCATCCCATCGCACCATATGTGTCTCACCATACAAATGAAATGTGATATCCTATTTTGCTTTTCCTGTGAGGCTGTGAACTCCCCAGCAATATCTCCATGTTTGCAGGTATTGGTCCGGACTCTGGCTGATGGGACAGAACTCCGGGGACGCGTGGTAGAAACCGAAGCCTATCTGGGCGGAGAGGACAAAGCGTCTCACTCGTATCAAGGGAAGCGTACGCCGAGGAATGCGGCCATGTTCATGAAACCTGGCACCATTTATGTCTATCCCATCTATGGCATCTACCTGTGCATGAATATCTCCAGCCGAGGTGAGTCAGGGCAAACAGGCAAATTTGGGGTGGGGGGGAGGCTACAAAAGAAGAAGTGAAACTGCAGCTGTTGACAGTTGCCTGCAGGGATTTAGCTTTGGAAATATTGGTTCAAGTAAAGCCTTTGCCGGCTGCTCCCTATTACAAGGATTGTTAAAAGAAACCGCAGACACAGCAATGGGCCAGGCTCTCCTCATTCTCTTTCACTGATACCATAAAAAAAAAAAATCTTAGCCCCTCAAAAATCAAAAGCTTGTTGTGTGGTCCAAGTCCGTCTCCCGGAGGATGGCTCTATTCCCAAAATTCCTTGAGATTTTTCTTCTTTTTTTTTTTTTGGTCGGGGGATTCAAATAGAAGATAACTTGAGTGAAGTGATCTGCCCACACAAGTTCAGAGTTTTACTTTTACAGAAATCCTCTTCGTAAATCCTCCCTCATCCCACCCGCTCTAATGATTCCACCACACTACAGTCAGGTCTGCTGTTTTCAAAGTGTATTCGGTTACTGTGCGCTCGGGCATATCTGACTACAGAGGGCGTTTTTTATAGTAGACGAGTCCCAGTAAGGCCTAGTGAGCTGCCAGGCCACCAAAGTGCACACTCACCCCTGATCATACTGGGCAAATTTAATAATAATAAGCATACAGCAACTTTCTCAAATGCAAGGGCACATTACAACATATTTAAAAGCATAAGACGGCAGAAGCAAATAACAATAACAAAATAAAAAAATTGGGAGTGGTCTCCCCTCGACTTTCACATATACTCACTAGGGGGCTCTGCCCCCTGCTCGCTTCGCTCGTCCACCCCCGGGTTTGGTTTTCCGGATATATGATTTTAAGAGATTGTTATTTTCATTGGAATTGTTACATATGCATTAGTTTCACTTTTACTTTAAAACTTTAGTAAAAACAATATTTGGAATGAACTTTTCTTCAAGATCGCATTGAATTTTCATTCCGTGTTTGGACTTGCATCGTGACAACGCAACCTATAACTGCCTGTGAGTGAATATCGTTTCTTTCTCTCTAATAAATAAAATGACTTTTTCAAATGTTTGTCCCTGCTCTTTCTTCATTGCTTTGTCAGTGACATGTCATCTAGAACATATATAATCATTGTCTTGATAAAATTTATAAGAGCTGAGAGCGCAGGAAGTGTGTCCGCCACAAGCATTCACACGACTGAGGTTAGAAGACCGTGGTCTTGTTTGAAAATAGTTGTAAGTAGGGTGTGACTTGAAAGAATCTCATGTTAAAAGTCTCCATGTCACGGGACATCAACCGCAGCAACGCTTTTGGAATCTTTAAATTCTCTCTGGCATCACGAATTAGATGATCTACAAGTCTCAAACTTAAAGTTTAAATTCTAACAATATATTTGATTTCTTTTCACCTTTCCATTATTTCACTGAGTAATAATTTCCGTTTGTTTGCGCTAATGCGATCTTTCCTATCCTTTTTTTGAGACTTTGGAATTTTCGTACTTCCATTATCTGTAACCTGCTGTGCATGTGTACCGCACCAACATTTTTGAATTCTTTACCAGGTTCAACTTAGTCATCTACTCTTTGTCATTTATTTCCGAACCCGGGAGTGGACTCATCTTGTGGGACGTATAATGCTGCTCATGTTTTGAAGGTGGGGGGCTGAACGCATGCTAAGGAGATGCGGTCGGATCATCTGCTGGCTTGCTGTATGTTCTGCTTGTTGCACTGCGCGTCGATCATTTAAAAGCCTGTACAGCAGCTGTCTTTGTCTCACTGCCTTGTCTCGTGGGACGTTAAAGTGTCTCTGAGAAGATCACGTCTCGTCACCCTCATTTTCCTCCCAAGATTTTTTTTTATAATAGAGAGATATATGGGGATGGATATTTGAGAAATAAACCTCAAGACAATGATTATATTATTATGTTATGTACAGGGTGGGCCATTTATATGGATACACCTCAATAAAATGGGAATGGTTGGTGATATTAACTTCCTGTTTGTGGCACATTATTATATGTGAGGGGGAAAACTTTTCAAGATGGGTGGTGACCATGGTGGCCATTTTGAAGTCGGCCATTTTGGATCCAACTTTTGCTTTTTCAATAGGAAGAGGGTCATGTGACACATCAAACTTATTGGGAATTTCACAAGAAAAACAATGGTGTGCTTTCATGAGTTATTTACAAGTTTCTGACCACTTATAAAATGTGTTCAATGTGCTGCCCATTGTGTTGGATTGTCAATGCAACCCTCTTCTCACACTCTTCACACACTGATAGCAACACCGCAGGAGAAATGCTAGCACAGGCTTCCAGTATCCGTAGTTTCAGGTGCTGCACATCTCGTATCTTCACAGCATAGACAGTTGCCTTCAGATGACCCAAAAGATAAAAGTCTAAGGCAGTCTAAGGGAGACCTTGGGGGCCATTCAACTGGCCCACGACGACCAATCCACTTTCCAGGAAACTGTTCATCTAAGAATGCTCGGACCTGACACCCATAATGTGGTGGTGCACCATCTTGCTGGAAAAACTCGGGGAACGTGCCAGCTTCAGTGCATAATGAGGGAAACACATCATCATGTAGCAATTTCGCATATCCAGTGGCCTTGAGGTTTCCGTTGATGAAGAATGGCCCCACTATCTTTGTACCCCATATACCACACCATACCATCAATTTTTTGTTCCAACAGTCTTGGAGGGATCTATCCAATGTGGGTTAGTGTCAGACCAATAGCGGTGGTTTTGTTTGTTAACTTCACCATTCACATAAAAGTTTGCCTCATCACTGAACAAAATCTCCTGCGTAAACTGAGGGTCCTGTTCCAATTTTTGTTTTGCCCATTCTGCAAATTCAGTGCGCCGATCTGGGTCATCCTCGTTGAGATGCTGCAGTAGCTGGAGTTTGTAAGGGTGCCATTTGTGAGTAGCTAATATCCGCGAAGGGATGTTCGACCACTCTCCAGTGAGATGCGGCGAGTGCTACGCTGTGGGCTCTTGCTGAATGAAGCTAGGACAGCTAGTGTTTCTTCATTAGTGACAGTTTTCATTCGTCCACATTTTGGCAAATCCAACACTGAACCAGTTTCACGAAACTTAGCAAGCAGTTTGCTAACTGTAGCATGGGAGATGGGTGGTCTCGTAGGGTGTCTTGCATTGAAATCTGCTGCAATGACCCGGTTACTGCGTTCACCAGACATCAACACAATTTCTATCCGCTCCTCACGTGTTAACCTCTGCGACATGTCAATGGCTGTAAACAAAGAGAAACTTGTAAATAACTCATGAAAGAATAAAGTTACATTAAAACCAAGCACACCATTGTTTTTCTTGTGAAATTCCCAATAAGTTTGATGTGTCACATGACCCTCTTCCTATTGAAAAAAACAAAAGTTGGATCCAAAATGGCCGACTTCAAATGGCCACCATGGTCACCACCCATCTTGAAAAGTTTCCCCCCTCACATATAATAATGTGCCACAAACAGGAAGTTAATATCACCAACCATTCCCATTTTATTAAGGTGTATCCATATAAATGGCCCACCCTGTGCATTAAAGAACCATCAACAACAAATCAAATTAATAATATATTGAACAATTATTATAAAAGTATATTGAACAATTATTATAAAAGTAAAGTTGAATAAATCAGACTCTGCAGCTGCATGAATAAAAGGTAAAGTACTACTTCCGGTACTAGAAATCCATGTTTTGTACCCAATACTTGTATGCAAGATTTGGTTGACCTAAGTGAAAGTGTGTTCAAGTTATCGTGTTTAAATAAACACACACAGACAGTCACACAGACATAATTCCAAAAATTGTATTTTTGGACTCGGGGAGGTCTAAAATGTTGAGATTCATCAAAATCTCGAAATGGAATTTTTGGAGGATTCAGATATTTTTCCTGCGAGAAAGTAAATTGAACTCAAGGAGATCTAAAACGTTGAGATTCATCAAAATCTCAACGTCGAACCTTTGGACGATCACAATACTTTCCCTATACTTTGTATACAAGAAAGTATAAAGTCTAACTTAGTGTAAGCTTTCCTAATCTGGGCTGTCCATAAAAAATACGATGATTTACTTCATGACGCAGAAGTACATTAAAAACAAGAATAGCTGCATCAAATATTTGAAATGTTAAAATGTAATGTTTTGATTTTACATGGCTCAAGTGCAAATATTCTCGATTGTAAAAGTAGTGAAAAGTCAAGCAAAATGACACCTTTTATTGGCTAACTAAAAAGATTACGATATGCAAGCTTTCGAGGCAACTCAGGACCCTTCTTCAGGCAAGACGTAACTGCATCCTGCCTGAAGAAGGGGCCTGAGTTGCCTCGAAAGCTTGCATATCGTAATCTTTTTAGTTAGCCAATAAAAGGTGTCATTTTGCTTGACTTTTCACTACGTTCATAATGACTAACACGGTACAACACCCTAGTACTACTCGATTTGTAAAAGAAATTTGTCAATCTTGACCCTCTGTTGGAGGTCCACACAGGGCTAGGGAAGGATCAGAAATTAAAAATAACGTCAGTTTTATAACCTCTGACCTTGAAAGTGTCTGAAACGAAATCCCACGTGCTTATGTTTGAGATTTGTCATGTTGAACCTTCTGGGAGTGGCTCTTAGAAGTCATAGGACCACCGGTAAAGAATCAAATGGCAAAAATATGATCATATTTAGTGATCAGCATACTGAAAATCCCATTAAACGACACTCCGCATGATGATATCACCGATTCACATTTTTTAAAAATTTTTGTAAAAAGGGGTAACGTTGACCCCTCGTATCCCATTAGGGTGTCGGTTGAAGTGTCCTGCACAACTTCAGGTCCTTCTGGTCATTTTTGTTGAAGACACTTATTGGTTTACTCTTTATTGTAAGAATGGAATTTCCCGCTCATAATATAGTCAAAAAATGGGTGAAAAATGGAGATGTGTCCAGCTGCAGACCTCCACGATTCAGCACCTCTGCTGGACAGCCAATTGCATTGCCAGTTTTTGTCACTTGGTTTACTCGAATTGAGTCACCTGACCCTTCCCCAAACCTTATCTTAACCATAGATGTATACTATAAAGAGACCGACTCTGCCAGTGCTCATCCTGTTCCTCGTTGCCCAGAGGAGTAGATACCGGTGAGTCCTGCTGATGAGTTAAGGACCTTCTACGAGGGGCCCTGTCCAGCTCTCCTACAGTAACTGCCTGTCTGTCTCCTGGAATCTCCTCCATGCCATTGAGACTGTGCTGGGAGACACAGCAAACCTTCTGGCAATGCCACATATTGATGTGCCATCCTGGAGAAGTTTGACTCCCTGTGCCAGCTCTGTAGGGTCCAGGTATGGCCTCATGCTACCAGCAGTGACACTGACCGTAGCCAAATGCAAAACGAGTGAAAAAACAGATGAGGAGGGAAAAATGTCAGTGGCATCCCTCCACCTGTTCAACCATTCATTCCTGTTTTGGGGGTCATCTTATTGTTGCCCCTCTAGTGCACCAAAGCAGCTGAAACTGATGAACAAGCCCCTCTGCTACTTCACTGAGCAGATCAACAGCCCACAAGTGTCACTGACTTGATGCTATACTCGGATTCAAAAGTGGTCCTTTCATTTTTCTGAGCAGTTTATGTTGCTTTGCTCCAAATACATTTCGGGCCGCCCAGGCTGTATGTTTGATTTTAAACAATTGACCGAGGGTCAGCATTACGTCACAACTCAAACAATTTAGGTAGCTTTGTCCGAGATGAGTTTGTCGAGGGTTCATGTATTTTTTTCCGACACAACTCCAATTTACCGTCTGTCTGAGACAACGTGACTGCAGCATGTCACCCCAGGAAGAATGTTTGGCCTGTGGAAGCCATTTGGAGCCCAGGACCAGAGGACTAAAGGGCACGTCTGGGATTTTATGTCTGCAGGAGTTGAGCAGGATATATAGGAGGCAGTCAGTCAGTCATTTTCTAACCCGCTTAGTGGGCCAGCATAGGGACACAAGGCAGGAACAAACCCTGGACAAGGCGCCAGTCCGTCTCAGGGACAACACTCAGGTCTTTACAACTGACCGTCACGTCATCTACAAATACCTCATGTCAGTTTCCTGACTAATTCTGGTTCAGATCCTACCTCTCAGGATATTCCGACACATACAGCAGCAGTTTTATCGTGTAAGCTCCTATAGTGATCCCGTTTACGTCCTCTACTCTTTATTGTGTAGACCATAATAAAATGTCTTTAGCAAATTACACTTAGCACTCTGTGATCAGGTACTTTAGCACTTTCTCTTCTCTTCCTTTCTACATCTGTAACTTCTGGCAAATAGAGTAAAGAACCAGGTAGGAGAAAAAGCTGCACATTTAATTCTGTATTATTCTTATCTCAATGGTGATGGACAGGTTGACAGATGAGATTACACAGGAGTCCCCGTGGACTGTGATGTGTGCTGATGACATTGTGATCTGTAACAAGAGTAAGGAGCAGGTTGAGGAGACCCCGGAGAGGTGGAGATTTGAGTGGAGAGGAATGAAGGTCAGTAGGACCACCAGGACAGAATACATGTGTGTGAATGAGAGGGAGGTCAGTGGAATGGTGAGGATGAGGAGAGTAGAGTTGGTGAAGGTGGATGAGTTTAAATATTTGGGATCAACAGTACAGAGTAATGGGGAGTGTGGAAGAGAAGTGAAGAAGAGAGTGCAGGCAGGGTGGAGTGGGTGGAGAAGAGTGACAAGAATTGATTTGTGACAGACGGGTGAAGAGTGAAAGGGAAGGTCTACAGGACGGTAGTTTGTAACGGCCGACCCCTTACCCAGACCGGCCACTACACTACCAAGACTTATTCCTTGGATTACCTGAGGTTTCTTGCTCTAATAACCAGCCGTACTCCTTACAAGTTGTCTTATTTTTCCCGATACGACGAAATAACCAGAAACAGTAAACAGATATGTAAAATTAAACACTGATATTTTGGAAAATGAAAATACAAATGTGTGCACAAACCACCACTTATCCCAAAAAACACCAGTGACTGATTACTATATATGAGAATACAAATATTTACATTAAACCCTCCCTTGCCCCTAAACAATAAACAAAAGCACACAACACAAATACAAACATGGATTGGATAAACACAGCAGTTGAAAGTGTGGTTAAAATTGTATTAAAAACTGGCTGTGGTGACATTGTGCTTCCTCCCGACAACAAAGCAACCTTACCGTAAAAGTCCTGGCAATGGTTGGAATGAATTCGAACCTCGGGGTTTCTCGGCTCTGGCTGTCGTGATGTGGTTGAAAAAGCAGGCAGTGGAATAAAGCAATAAATAGCAGTGATGAGTTTGTAGATGGATGGATAAATTGTCTTCCTTCTCTCTCTCCTCACCTCTCGCCTCTCTCTTTTGCCTTCGCTCCTCTTTTTTTAAATGTAAAATGTCCCGGATGTATCTGGTGTGTAAACAGGTGATTTCCGTCTCGGGGCTGCGGTGTCTCTCCATCATCCTTCCCCTCTGCACTTATGGGGACAACATTCACTGATGCACACATAACGGACAGTAAACGGGACAATGAAAACAAAATGCACTCGGCACAAACATAAAATATGCTGTTATGTAGCCCCTCTACAAGTGAGACCAGCTATGTTATCTGGGCTGGAGACGGTGGCAGAGTTAAAGATGCTAAGACTTGCATTGGGTGTGATGAGAATGGACAGGATTAGAAATGAGGACATTAGAGGGTCAGCTCAGGTTGGTCAGAGAGGCGAGATTGTGTTGGTTTGGACATGTGCAGAGGAGAGATGAGGGGTATACTGAGAGAAGGGTACTAAGGATAGAGCTGCCAGGGAAGAGGAGAAGAGGAAGACCTAAGAGAAGGTTTATGGATGTGGTGAGAGAGGACATGCAGGTGATGGGTGTGACAGAGGACAGAAAGATATGGAAGAAGATGATCCGCTGTGGCAACCGCTAATGGGAGCAGCCGAAAGAAGAAGAAGAAGAAGATGGCCTTCTTGTCCTGGATGGCTTTTAGGCTCCAAGTCCAAACACAGTCACCTTACTAAGCTGGTCTGGTGCTTCATCCCCCTCGCTTTAAATTCCTCATCCTACATCATCTTGTTTATTTGTTTCCTGAAGAAGGGGCCTGAGTTGCCTCGAAAAGCTTGCATATTGTAATCTTTTTAGTTAGCCAATAGAAGGTGTCATTTTGCTTGTCTTCTCACTACATCCATAATGGCTAACACCATAATGGTACAACACCCGAGTACTAAGTCGGGGTCTGTAAGACTCAGGGGGATTGCTTAGGTAAAAATCAAAGCACTGCTGTGAAATTAAACATGCCTGCTGAAACACCGATATTACATTTGCTATGTCTTGACTTACAAATAACGACATACAAAATGATTATCAACTTATGTGCTAGAAATCAGTCCACCAGAGCAGCAGAAACATAAACAAAGATGCACACTCACGGGGCAGATAAGAAATCAATCAATAGACAGGTAAATAATAATATATATTGTGTAGAAATAGCAAATTGAAGGGTCTAAGCATTTAGTCTGGGGCATCGGGAGGAAGCGTTGAATTGCAGAAAAGATCCCCATAGATTCTTCTTTTGCACACTATGGAGGAGTGAGCCAAAGTTAAAGGTGCTCCAAAAGCGCCTCCTGGAGGGGATTTTTGTTTTTTTTTTTTTAAATGATGGCAAGCAATTTTGCCATCACTCGTTTTTTTTTTTCCCCACAACCACTTTCAGTGTGTCCAGGGTTCGCCAATGATGGTACCGGCTTTCCTTATTGAGTTTGTTCAGGCATCGTGTGTCTTTTTGAACTCAAGTTGCTTCCCCAGGAGACCACAACGTAAAAACAATACAGAGGTGTATTATCGTGGGAATTATCGGGTACCTTTTTCAGGTTCAGCTACTCCCACACCCCAATTTTAAGATTAGCACACACACACACGCATACACACAGAGAACCTAGTGGATGTGGCGGGCCCCGGCCGGGATCCCCTGATTATGGAAGTACAGGGGGAGAGAGTATTTCCAGGACAGTTTCTCTAAGCCCCCTTAGTTTCCAGCGGGACCAAGGTCCACCCTGCTGTCCCATTAGAAACCAGGAGGCCTGCCCTCTGTTGGTAACTGGGAGAAACTGGTAAGGGCCCATTCCGTCCGCCACACGGGACAAAGTCTCCATTGTCATGTATGGCCAGTCACCCCACAATATTCCACATAGGATTCCCTTCACACCCATACATGTAGAGATCCTAGCCAGACAAAGTCTCGGTTTGTGCCAATTGCCAGTCACTGCGCAATATTCCACATAAGGTTCTCTACTTAGGGACTCGTTATTACCAGCACTAACAAACAGGCAGGTGACCTCATGACACACATAAAACATAACTCTCTTGGTTGTATGCCACTTTCCAACCAAACAGTGTCTGTCTGAGGAGGGACCTCAACAGCCTTGATAAACTCTGTGGGCAAGAAAGCAGCCATCTTCCCCACAATTGGTGCCATGTTATTGTTTCAACAATTCTAGATAAGTGAGTATGTATAAAAAATATAAAAGCAACTTTTTTTTACATTAGAACACTCTAGACGAGAACAGGCCATTCAGCCCAACAAAGCTCGCCAGTCCTGTCCACTTGTTTCCTCCAAGAAAACATCAAGTCGAGTTTTGAAAGTTCCCTAACGTCTTACTGTCTACCACACTACTTGGTCGCTTATTCCAAGTGTCTATCGTCCTTTGTGTAAAGAAAAACTTCTTAATGTTTGTGCAAAATGTACCCTTAACAAGTTTCCAACTGTGTCCCCGTGTTCTTGATGAACTCACTTTAAAATACAAGTCTCGATCCACTGGACTAATTCCCTTCAGAATTTTAAACACTTCAATCATGTCACCTCTTAATCTTCTTTTCCTTAAACTGTAAAGGCTCAGCTCCTTTAATCTTTCCTCGTAATTCAACCCCTGTAGACCTGGAATCAGCCTAGTCGCTCTTCTCTCGACCTTTTCTTGTGCTGTTATGTCCTTTTTGTAGCCTGGAGACCAAAACTGCACCTGGTACTCAAGATGAGGCCTCACCAGTGTGTTATAAAAGTTGAGCAGAACCTCCTGTGACTTGTACTCCACACGTCAAGGCGCTATATAACCTGACATTCTGTTAGCCTTCTTAATGGCTTCTGAACACTGTCGGGAAGTCGATAGTTTAGAGTCCACTTTGACTCCTAAATTCTTCTCATAATTTGGACTCTCGATTTTCCGACCGCCCATTGTGTTTTCAAACCTCACATTTTTACTTCCTATGTGTAATTCTTTACATTTACTGACATTAAATTTCATTTGCCACAAATCTGCCCAAGCCTGTATGCTATCCAAGTCCTTCTGTGATGATATAACTGATTCCAAATTATCTGCTAATCCACCTATCTTGGTATCATCTGCAAGCTTAACCAGCTTGTTACTTCTATTCCTATCTAAATCATCTATATAATAAAAGCCCAGCGCGGTGTCCATGTCCGGGTCTGCGTTCCTTTTGGCTGTATAGCCGCCCCGTAGAAAAGCCCCAGTCCGTTCCCTCTCAGAATTCCTGCTTACCCCCCTCCTGTTCTTTCCCCTTTGCTTTTATTTTTCCTGTTCCCGAAAATCTTTTCAAAACAAAAGTAAAGAAATAGACAGAGCGTCACATTAACGTCTTCTCCCCTCTGCCTATTAAATAATCAATAAAATGAAATGAAAAAATCACGAAAGAAACAGAAACCACAACCTACCCTTACAGCGTCCACCGCGCTTCTGCCGTTACAGCCAAACACGTGGTGTATGCAGGTTATGAGGTGTGACGCCAATTAACGCCTGTACTACAACAGATTATATTGTTCATATACTATTAACTATTTACAGGGATCAACTCTTTTGGGGAAGTTCATAACAAAAAAAAAAATTACATTATAAATAACATGTGCACTTCAGTATTTCGAGCCACGCGTCTGAGTCGGATGGTTCCCCTGGTCAATTCGTGTGTTTCACTATGCCCACTATGCCTTTCCGTCTTCAGCTACCCATGCGCACTTGTACGGAGGAGACCTTACGGAACAATGGTGAAACGAAACGCAACTAAACCTGCTGCTGCGAGAGAGGACACATTACAGCGTGATCACGAAGCAAAGAGGCAAAGGCGTGACAGTCGCTCGCAAGAAACGGACACTCAGCATTCACACAGATTAGCTCAACGACGCGTCTCTGCCGCACAACGAAAGGCAACTGAAACCCCTACAGAGAGAGAAGACAGATTACGCCGTGATCGCGAAAGAAAGACGCAAAAGCGTGCCAATGAGACACCCGACGAGAGGTCCTTACGATTGAGTCCTTCAACTGTAGTCATCCAACGCGTGGCGTAGCGTGTGCCGAGTTGTTAAGTTTATATATATTAAAAATAGCAGCGGCCCTAGCACTGCCCCCTGCTGGTCACCACTCTTAACATCGGCCAGTTCTGATGAGGCTCCTCGCACCATCACCCTCTGCTTCCTGTGTCTGAGCCAATTCTGCACCCATCTACACTGCCACTTCTTTTAGTGTGATGCCCACCCTCTCCTGTGGCACCTCATCAAATGCCTTCTGAAAGTCCAGATAAATAATATCATGAGCTCCACTTTGATCGTATGCTTTTGTTGCAACCTCATAGAATTCCAACATGTTAGTAAAACACGACCTCCCTCTTCTGAACCCATGCTGACTGTTCAGAATAACTCCTGTCCTTGCCATGTGTTGCTCAATCTTATCCTTAATAATTCCTTCCATTAACTTGTTATTTCTGAATGTATAACAACACCAAATAGAAGAAATTAGAATAGAAAATATAATAGATAGCAAAGTCCAGATATAAACAGCCTTAGAAAAGCTTACCGCTAATCAGAAATGTCACTGGGTAGATGTTGGCCTGGGCAGCTTTTGATTTAACATTCGGTATAATTTATAGGTTATGTTTGATGACATCCTGAAGAAATGGTCATGGGGGGCTTGGGGTTGATATGTATACAAGTGAGAATAACAGGAGAAGAAGTGCCAGATGGGTAAAAAAAAAAAAAAGTGGAAATAACACAGAGGAGGAGGAGGGTTGAAAAATAGCCCAAAATAACATAGTTTTTTAAAAAGTAGCCCAAAAAACCACAACCCACAAAAGCCCTTTTTTTTTTTTCTTTTCTTGTGGATGCCGATCAAAAATGTCCCAGTTGGGTGGGAAAGCAACAGACCTGGTAACACTGGGAGACAGGATGGTGCCCCGAGGTACCCCAGTGTTACTCTCCACCATTTCTGATGCAAAAACTGCTGTCTGTTGGGTCAGGTAGCCTATGATCCAGGAGACTGTGGGGGCATCAAGGTGCAAGAACTTGAGCTTGAAGTAGAATGAAGTAAAATGGCATTAAAGGCGCTGGGGAAAAAAAAAACTCAAAGCACACGATCCCGACTGTGGTCCAAGTGGGAGTGGGCTGTGGGGAGCGTAGAGATCAGAACATCCTCCACATCTACAGTATGTGTGTGACTGATAGGCAACCTGCAGAGGATCAGGCCAAGCAAACCCGCTAAGGCAGCACTGTATAAACTTGCACATATGAACTCAATTCTAGCTAGAAACAAAGGTGTTTCACTATTCCCACCATACTGAGTTCTGTGGAATAACAGAAGTGAGTCGGGAGCACGAACACTAATACTGTACATGGGAGGAGTGCTCAGAAAGTTGCAAGGCTCACTCGGTGCGGCATGCTTGAAATGCAAGAAGTTTGGTGACTCATCTAGAAACAACATCACATAAATCGACAAGTTTTATCTCCAGTTCATCTGTCATCGGGCTTTGAAGGCGTCTTACGTGTTTCACTGCATTTTAAGATGACTGATACTCCGATGACGTCGGTGGTTTCATCTTTACGGCGCCCTCGCCCACTTGCCAGTTTCATTTCACGGTTATCTCCAAACATTCTCCTGTCATTTTCTCCGTCCCCCTGCTTTTTGAATCCACTTTATCTGTAAACAGGAAAACCTGGCCTATCTAGGCAGCAGTGGGTGCACAGATAATGAGTCCTGCTCATCATAGGACAAATAGACACACTCCTCTCACACTGAGCTGATTTCAAATCTAACTGGCGAGTACCACATTCTACAATAACGCTACAAGATGAAAGAAATGTCATTATAACACAAGAAAGGGTATGCAAAATAGATTTTTTTTTCCCCACTGGGTTTTAAAAAGGGCGGCACGGTGGCGCAGTGGTAGCGCTGCTGCCTCGCAGTTAGGAGACCCGGGTTCACTTCCCGGGTCCTCCCTGCGTGGAGTTTGCATGTTCTCCCCGTGTCTGCGTGGGTTTCCTCAGGGTGCTCCGGTTTCCTCCCACAATCCAAAGACATGCAGGTTAGGTGGATTGGAAATTCTACATTGGCCCTAGTGTGTGCTTGGTGTGTGGGTGTGTTTGTGTGTGTCCTGCGGTGGGTTGGCACCCTGCCCGGGATTGGTTCCTGCCTTGTGCCCTGTGTTGGCTGGGATTGGCTCCAGCAGACCCCCGTGACCCTATTCGGATTCAGCGGGTTGGAAAATGGATGGATGGATGGATGGGTTTTAAAAATGATCTCTTCAAGGTGGTGACCATCATTAGCGATGCACTCTGAACGCTCATATGACTCGTTCGGCCATTTCGAGGGGAATAGCGTCCTTCAGGGCTTAAATGGTTTTGAGGTTGGTGTGTGTGTATACCTTCAACTTGAGATAGAAATTGTACGGAGCAAGATCAGGTGAACGTGAAGGCCACCCGACATGGCCGCACAGGGAGATCAGCTTCCCCGGAAACATCTCCCGAAAAACTTGCATGGATCTTCGCGCAGGCCGTATGAGCAGTCGCTCCATCCAGTTGACACCAGGCGTCCACCACATCCATTTCTTCCAGTTCTCAGCATTTCAATGTAACGTGCTGAAGTAACGTGACTGTTGCCCCAGATAAAGTAAGGGCCTACAATGCCAAATTCTGAAACAGCGCACCAAACTGTAACACATGTGGTCACTGGGTTGGGGGTCTCTGATGAAGTTCATGAGGGTTGGTTTCATCCCAGTATCAAAAGTTTTGCTTTTTGATGCAACCATTAAAATGGAAGTGGGCCTCGTCGCTGATGTCACATGACAATGACAATTGCGGCTTGCGTTGTTTGGGGCTGAACGCACGCTGAGGAGATGCGGTCGGATCATCTGCTGGCTTGCTGCTGCTGGCGAGCTGCATGTTCTGCTTGTCGCGCTGCGCGTTGATCATTTAAAAGCCTGTACAGCAGCTGTCCTTTTCTCTCACTGCCTTGTCTCGCATGACGTCAAAGTGTCTTCCAAGAAGGTCACGTCTCGTGATTTTGGTTTTTTTTTTATAATAGAGAGATTTGAATAGTGGAAACAATTTATTCATAAAACATACTTCAAGATGATTTACAGGAATGTCTCAACCTGTTCGCCATCATTTTCAACACATGAAAACCAATGAGCAACAGTACCATTTTAAAGCGTGGTCACACATTTTGCGGGGAATAGATGATATTACAGTGCGCATTCTGTCCTTCAGGTCATTGATATCACAAACTTTCCTGCTATACACACGCTCGCTCCTTCTCCATACGCCATAACCAGAAATCACAGGGTGTCAAATCAGGGGGAGTGTGGAGGCCTTGGCAATAGTCAAACACGACCTGGAAAAGGTGTGGTCGAAATAAAAATAATCCATTAGTGTTAACACCATTTTGACTCACCCTGTATATAAAAAGTGGGCAATTTTAAATAAGAAAGAATAAAGTAAGGTCCGATCGTCAGGAGGGACAGAAAAAACAAAATAAAAAAAACTCCAGAGGACTGGAAAATAACCAAAAAGAAAACAACAAAATCTGCAGGGGTTCCAAAGCCATGAGACCACCCAGCCCCCCACTGGGCATTCTACCTAACATAAATGATCTCAATCAGTCCTCATGGATTTCAGGCTTCACGTGAAAGAATTAGACGACGATGGTCCTGTAGGCCTCTGGCCTTCCATCCCATCAACGTAAGGACTGCGCGGTGCTTTGATCAGGTGGGGTTGGCGCAGATCGGCACCACAGAAAACCGGAAAAAGAACAGCAGAGAAAGTAGGGGTTTGTACGGGTTATGGAGCCACCATGAGTGATAATGATAATTAAATGCATATACAGAGTATCAGGATTAAACTAAAATGAAGCTACGCGAAAGCCATGGGGTTTAGCAGTTTTTTAAAAGAGCTCCACTGTATGTGTCTGTCAGCGATTCCAAATTTGAGGTGCATAACAGCAGAAGGCCACCCGCCTCACCACTTCTTTTAAGTTTAGCTCTTGGAATTCTAAGCAGACCCTCATTTGAAGATCTAAGGTTACGATGTGGAGTGTCAGGTGACAGACATTCTGAAATATAAGATGGAGCAGATTATTGAAGGCTTTGTAAACCATAAGCAGGATTTTAAAGTCAATTCTAAATGGCACAGGTAACCAGTGTAGTGACGCTAAGCCTGGGGTGATGTGCTCGGATTTTCTTATCCCAGTTAAGATTCTAGCAGCTGCATTCTGCACTCGTTGAAATTGATTGATGTCTTTTTTTTAGGTGGTCCTGAGAGAAGTGCGTAACAGTAATCAAGCCGACTAAACACAAAAGCCTGAACTCATTTTTCAGCATCTTGCAGTGTTATAAGAAGTCTAATTTTTGCTGTATTTCTTAAGTGAAAAAATGTTGTCCTGGTAATCTGATTAATATGTGGTTTAAAATTCAAGTCAAATTCTTTACCTCTGTGTTAACTTTCAAGCCTAATGAATCAAAATTTTTTATGATACCCTCACTATATCCATTTTTGCCAATCACTAAGATTTCCGATTTCTCCATAAAGGAGTCAGGACGCTAATAAAAATAACGGGCAGGAGTCAGCAGCTGCCAAGATCCCAAAACAATAATTCCTGTGAATGCCACTGGTTATATAAACTTTACAAAAATTCAAGCAAATAAAATCCACCGCTTTGAGTGCTTGCTCAGACATGCTTTTGGTTAAGTCTGCTGTGGTTATGGTGGGATAAAGTTCTAATCTTTAATCTCACTGCAAACAGTCACATGAAGTGTAGTTTTGGAGGTTGTGCATTCCTAGTGCTGTTTGGGCCTACAAGTAATAACTCCATTATGGATCCCCCCAAACAATGTGCCCCCCTTTTGACGTCTCCAACACCTTTTTGCTGATGACAGCATGTTGTATTTTATTCACTAAATGAAATCTTATAGCTTCTTATTTTCTAAACACTCTAAAGGTATTAATCCTGACAAACACCTCCTGCTTGACTGCTGTGATGATAGACGGATGGCCTGATGCGAGTGCCACTTCCCCGATTCCCCCGTCCCCCTAAAATAACTCATTTTGAAATCCAACGAATTGTGTGGAACCTCTTCCATTCAACGCGGCATTAACTCTGACCGACTGTAAGTAACGTGATGGTTTATGACATACCTGTCATTGAACGTCATACAAATCGCATCAGGCTGCAAAGCTGCATTTGATATATGAAGGCCCAGTTCTCCTACTTTTTGATTCCATCTCTCACAGTGATTGCTTGCTTGTGTTGCATGAACTTCAAAGTTCACATTCAGCCTTTGTGAAAGTGAAAGAGGGAGACTGCAGGCAGAGTTAGGGCTGGTTGAGCTGCTCAGGCAGGCATCACAGTTTTTTTGTAAAAAGAAAGAGAAGCCAGGAATTTGGGAAACCCCTAATTAGAGACATACATGCCACATATTTACTATTAGCTGTGTCATGACCGTTGTCAGTTATTTGTTAGTTAATCCCTAAGGGAGTGTCACCCGTCACCACATGTCAAGACATTCAGAGTCAGATTGGTCAGAAGAAGTGAAGTCGAGGAAAGACACTGCCATGATGGGTACTCCGGTTTACAGTCTGTTTGGCATCTTTTGATTCATTTTAATCAGGGCTCAATTTATCAATCATTAGGTGATAGGTAGATTCATAGATTGATAAATATATTTGAAAGGCATTAAATGATAGATAGATATGAAAGGCACAATAGATAGATAGATAGATGTGAAAGACACCATATAATAGATATAAAATGCACTATATAATAGATAGATGTGAAAGGCACTATATAGATAGATACTTTATTATTCCCAAGGGGAAATTCACATACTCCATCAGCAGCATACTAATAAAAAAACAACAACAAAAACAATATTAAATTAAAGAGTGATAACAATGCAGGTATAACAGACAGACAATAACTTTATATAATGTTAACGTTTACCCCCCCGGGTGGAATTAAAGAGTCACATAGTGTGGGGTCTCCTCAGTCTGCCAGTGGAGCAGGACGGTGACACCAGTCTGTCGCTCAAGCTGCTCCTCTGTCTGGAGATGATCCTGTTCAGTGGATTCTCCATTATTGACTGTAGTCTGCTCAGCGCCCGTCGCTCTGCCACGGATGTCAAACTGTCCAGCTCCATGCCTACAATAGAGCCTGCCTTCCTCACCAGTTTGTCCAGGCGTGAGGCGTCCCTCTTCTTTATGCCGCCTCCCCAGCACACCACCGCGTAGAAGAGGGCGCTCACCACAACTGTCTGGTAGAACATCTGCAGCATCTTATTGCAGATGTTGAAGGACGCCAGCCTTCTAATGAAGTATAGTCAGCTCTGACCTCTCTTGCACAGAGCAGCAGTATTGGCAGTCCAGTCCAGTTTATCATCCAGCTGCACTCCCAGGTATTTATAGGTCTGCACCCTCTGCACAGTCGCCTCTGATGATCACGGGGTCCATGAGGGGCCTGGGCCTCCTAAAATCCACCACCAGTTCCTTGGTTTTTCTGGTGTTCAGGTGTAAGTGGTTTGAGTCACACCATTTAACAAAGTCCTTGATTAAGTTCTTATACTCCTCCTCCTGCCCAGTCCTGATAGATGTGAAAGGCACTATATAATAGATAGATAGATAGACGTGAAAGGCACTTATATAATAGATACATGTGAAAGGCACTATATAATAAATAGATAGAAAAGCACCATATAATAGATAGAGAGATACATGTGAAAGGCACTATATAATAGATCAATAGATACATGTGAAAGGCACAGTTATGCCTTTTCTTCTCTTTGATGTTTCAGAGCACAGTACAGCAAGCATCATCAACACGGCTCATTGTTCTCTGTCTGAATGGGTAAGGCTTTATTGCAAATTCGTGTACACTTATAGTCTGAGCACACACACCATGGCATGCCAACCGGACTGATTGTGCTTTTACAGTTGGCACACACATCCAGATGGCAACTTGTATCAATCGTGTAGTGTGACTACTGCGCCCAGCTTTAGTAATCAATAAAGTAAAGTATGCAAACTGTCAGAAGGCTGCTTCCTTCCTTCAAGCAACCCGTTCAAACTCCTCCATTAAAGACATTTTGACAGCATATCTCTCTACTATAGAAAAAAAATCTTGGAAGGAGACGAGACGTGATTGTCTCAGAGAGACACTTTCACGTCCCACAAGACGAGCCTTCGTGCCAAACGATGTAACCACACCCTGGGCCGGAAGCCCTGCGAGACAAGAGCTTATGCAAAGGGAAAGGTCCTGCATTGTTATGTCAGACACATTTCTTGTAGAGAGAAAGAAACGATATTCACTCACGGGCAGTTATACATTACGTTGTTACGATGCAATTCCAAACATGGAATCAAAATTCAATGCGATATTGACAAAATGCGAAAAGAGATCGAATATATGGACATGGGTGATATGACCGTGTAAAATGCAAATCACGCGGCACGACAGCAGCAGCAAGATGGCAGCTGATCGAGCAAAGAGGAGGTAAAAAAGAAAACTGTGTTTCCCATTATATCACCGTTTAAGAGGGGGGTGTCAGAGGAGTAATCACGTCTCCTTGGGGTGTGTTCAGCCCCCCTTTCACAACGCGAGCTGCAAAGACGCAAATTGGTTGGCGCATAGCGCAAGTTGGGGGGTCAGAGAGCAAAGCAAGTTTATACAAAATGTGAGATATTTCAAATGTGCCGCGAAACCACAGCAAAAGAACATTAAGAAAACACACCCTGTGATCAAGTGGCGCCCTGTCCGGGAGTTTTGATCCTGACTTGCGCCCTGTGCTAGCTTGGAGAGTCTCCAGCAGACCCCCCACAGTCATGTTCAGGACTAAGAAGGTTAGAAAATGACTATTTCAGAAAACAAATGTAAAGTACGCAGCCCTTAACTCCGTTAAGTTCACTTCATTGCCCGGTATGTTTTTAACCCCCATTACAGCCAGTATTCAAAAATGTCATCTACCTGTGCCGGCATGTGACGGGAGCCCACAGATGGTCCCTCTGTGCACCACTTTCTGGTAATTTGTGTCCTGATATCTTTACACAAGGCAGCGCTGCCATTTGACAAGTCAATTTGTCGCCCATGTAACTCTACAAATGTTATTTTGCTTTGGAGTTGTTACAGGAAGCGTATTAAAAGGTGCATACTTTTGTTCTGATTTCCATACGGTGTGTTCTGATGTTTGCCCGCTTTCTTTGTACAGGCAGGCACTGCGTCGCCATAGGCTATCCGGGGTGATCCCTGAATGCCTGCCATTAAGTATTTATTTTACGCCTGCAAACCTGGGCTGTTCCCACACTGCCTCCCCTGCAAGCCATGGATTTACCACACTCTGCAAGTAATTATGTCTTAAAAATTGAACTGCCTGCTCTCTCACTAATTGTCCCAAAAAATAAAATAAACGTGATTTTTCAGTTACTCGATCTTATCGTCAACACGGATTGGTTTTCTTCCCTGGTCGTGTCGGATTCTTACACATTTCATTTTTATTAACGACAGAATGAAAACGAACTTCAAAAGGTTTTCTGTTTAAAATTTCACACAGCTGCCAGCAGAACATCCAAATGAGAGCGTGGATTTCATTGAGTCAGCCCCTCAGCTGAAGATTCGATGTCAAGGTTTTAATGAACCTCAACATTTTAGACCTCCTTGACTTTCTCATTTATGAAGTGTAGGAAAATTATTGTAATCGTCCAAAGATTCTATGTCAAGATTTTGAGAAATATCAACATTTTAGACCTCACTGACTTTCTCGTTTATGAAGTATAGGGAAAGTATTGGAATCGTCCAAAGATTCAATGTCGACATTTTGACAAATCTCAACGTTTTAGACCTCCTTGACTTTCTCGTATGTGAAGTGTAGGGAAAGTATTGGAATTGTTCTAAAATTCCATTTAGTTTTAGACCTCTCTGAGTCTGAAAATACCATTTTTGGAATTATATCTGTGTGTGTGTGTTTGTGTGTATATGTAAACATGATAACTTAACCACACTCTCATTTAGGTCAACCAAATTTTGCATACAAATATTAGGTACAAAACAGATTTCTATCAACTTTTCAGCTATTTCCGCTAACTGGAAGTGGTACCTTACCTTTTATTCATGCAACTGTAGAGTCCAATTTATTCAACTTTACTTTTATAATAATTGTTCAATATATTATTAATTTAATTTGTTGTTGATGGTTCTTTAATGTTCATAATAGGGTATCAAAATATGATCATTGTCTTGCGGTTTACTCCTCATATCTGAGTATACGAGAAAGTCAAGGTAGGACCACTCCCGATTTTTTTTTTTTTGTGGTATTGTCTTCTGTCCCCAAGTGTCCTGTACTGGGCTGTCCAGGGTTGACTTCTGCTTGTACCCACAGGTGTCGGCTCCACACAGCCATCCATTTGATGTGCTACGATTAAGAGTCACACACATGGTGAAAATGTGTGATGTGATTCTTCCGAAATGCTCACAAAACATGAGGTCAGCCTTCCGAGAAGAGATCCACCCCAATCCAGCTGTTCAATGCTGGTTTCTAGCCTAGCAGGCCTCAGAAATGGAAAGCTGACTTGAAAGTTCAAACTGTAAGGACTTGTTCCAAAAAATCTGTCAAAAGGCCCCAAAAGGAGGAGAGAGGTTGGGAGTATGCACTGATTACAGTGCGTTGCCTCACCCTCCACACAGCGCACCACCTGGATTGGAACCCGAGTACAGCGGGTGACATCTCACTGGATCGGTGTGAGGTTTTTGACGTTGGCTGGAGTTCCAATCCTGCCACCGACCCCCAAGTTTTCCTTGTAAGTTGGAGGACCTGCTTACAGGGCTGCTTGCAGATTAACGTCATACCCAGGACAAAGCAATTTCAGGTTAAGAGGTCTTGCTCAAGGGCCCAACGGAGTAGAGTCACGTCTGGCGTTTATGAGTTCCGATTGCCAGTGCAGATCCCTAGCCTCAGAGCCACCACTCCATGGAGGAGGATGACCATAAACTCCTCAGGCTTGTTCACAACAGGGCAGCCAAAGAATCTTCATCAAGGGAATTAATCAAATTAGAAAAATACGAGAAGTACTCTCAAAAGAGCAAAAAGTAGTTGCCTAAGTGACAGTCCAAACAAACAGGTCCCAAGTTTCCATTTAAAAGCCATTAAATCCACAAGGAAACAATACATACAAACAACTGCTGTACTAATCGGCTGGGTCTCCCTTCTGACTGGAAATATAGAGTTAGAAGGAGGAGCCAACAGTCATGACATCAGGGTGACCCCACCTCCTGGGGCTCCACCCACAAAACACAGGGAATGGAGGCTCATTTAAGCGGACAGAACACAACAACAACAGTCATTTTTAGAGCACATTTTCATATACAGGATGAAGCTCAAAGTGCTTTACAACATGTCAAAGAGCTAGTTACAGGCAAAGAAAAGCAAATAATTTAGCTAAGAATAATAATGAATAATATTATACACAAGATAAATACAGTGGTGTGAAAAACTATTTGCCCCCTTCCTGATTTCTTATTCTTTTGCATGTTTGTCACACAAAATGTTTCTGATCATCAAACACATTTAACCATTAGTCAAATATAACACAAGTAAACACAAAATGCAGTTTTTAAATGATGGTTTTTATTATTTAGGGAGAAAAAATCCAAACCTACATGGCCCTGTGTGAAAAAGTAATTGCCCCCTTGTTCAAAAATAACCTAACTGTGGTGTATCACACCTGAGTTCAATTTCCGTAGCCACCCCCAGGCCTGATTACTGCCACACCTGTTTCAATCAAGAAATCACTTCAATAGGAGCTGCCTGACACAGAGAAGTCGACCAAAAGCACCTCAAAAGCTAGACATCATGCCAAGATACAAAGAAATTCAGGAACAAATGAGAACAGAAGTCATTGAGATCTATCAGTCTGGTAAAGGTTATAAAGTCATTTCTAAAGCTTTGGGACTCCAGCGAACCACAGTGAGAGCCATTATCCACAAATGGCAAAAACATGGAACAGTGGTGAACCTTCCCAGGAGTGGCCGGCCGACCAAAATGACCCCAAGAGCGCAGAGACGACTCATCCGAGAGGTCACAAAAGACCCCAGGACAACGTCTAAAGAACTGCAGGCCTCACTTGCCTCAATTAAGGTCAGTGTTCACGACTCCACCATAAGAAAGAGACTGGGCAAAAACGGCCTGCATGGCAGATTTCCAAGACGCAAACCACTGTTAAGCAAAAGAACATTAGGGCTCGTCTCAATTTTGCTAAGAAACATCTCAATGATTGCCAGGACTTTTGGGAAAATACCTTGTGGACTGATGAGACAAAAGTTGAACTTTTTGGAAGGCAAATGTCCCGTTACATCTGGCGTAAAAGGAACACAGCATTTCAGAACAAGAACTTCATACCAACAGTAAAATATGGTGGTGGTAGTGTGATGGTCTGAGGTTGTTTTGCTGCTTCAGGTCCTGGAAGGCTTGCTGTGATAGATGGAACCATGAATTCTACTGCCTACCAAAAAATCCTGAAGGAGAATGTCCGGCCATCTGTTCGTCAACTCAAGCTGAAGCGATCTTGGGTGCTGCAACAGGACAATGACCCAAAACACACCAGCAAATCCACCTCTGAATGGCTGAAGAAAAACAAAATGAAGACTTTGGAGTGGCCTAGTCAAAGTCCTGACCTGAATCCAATTGAGATGCTATGGCATGACCTTAAAAAGGCGGTTCATGCTAGAAAACCCTGAAATAAAGCTGAATTACAACAATTCTGCAAAGATGAGTGGGCCAAAATTCCTCCAGAGCTGTAAAGACTCATTGCAAGTTATCGCAAACGCTTGATTGCAGTTATTGCTGCTAAGGGTGGCCCAACCAGTTATTAGGTTCGGGGGCAATTACTTTTTCACACAGGGCCATGTAGGTTTGGATTTTTTTTCTCCCTAAATAATAAAAAACATCATTTAAAAACTGCATTTTGTGTTTACTTGTGTTATATTTGACTAATGGTTAAATGTGTTTGATAATCAGAAACATTTTGTGTGACAAACATGCAAAAGAATAAGAAATCAGGAAGGGGGCAAATAGTTTTTCACACCACTATAAATAACTACACACTTACATAAGGGAGATGTATAATTAAGAGAAATAAGAGTCCCAAAAATATAGAATTGTTTTGTTTTTAAGTTTCTAAATGACTGTCCAATGATAAGGTCTGTTGACCAGGGTGGACAGAAAGAAGAATACAAAAAACAAAATCAGCAGAATTTCCTGGCTAAAAGACCACCCAGCTTGACCCACTGGGCATTCTGCCTAACATAGGCTTTTTGTTTAGGCTTTGACTCCATACAGTTGATCGAGCTGCCCTGTGGGACGTCCTGAGACTTTGTGGGACCCCTCAAAGTTGCTGGATATCATGGCCGGCCTGTACGCTGGTACTGTGAGTGTTGTGCAGAGTGGAGGCAGAACCTCTGTGTTTTTCCCAGTTGATTCTGGGGGTCCGTCGGCGGTGTGTTCTGCTCCTACTCTGTTCAATGATCACATGGAATGGGTGGTGGGCAGAGTTGTGAGGTCCAGCAGCTGTGGGGCATCTGTTGGTGAAGAGGTAAAATTCACTAATCTTGACTTTGCCGACGATGCTGTGATCATCTCAAAGTCAATGGAGGCTCTGATGGGGGCGCTCGAGAGACTGAGTGAGGAGTCTGAGTGTCTGGGCTTGCGAGTGTCCTGAATAAAAACCAACATTAGGCCTTTAATGACCTCGTGGGTACAGCCATCAGCAGTGTGTCTGACAGCAGAGAGAGTGTCGACCTTGTCATTGAGAGGCTTACTGACCTCTGCAGTGACATTCATGTGTCTGGTGACTCTTCCTATGAAGTCAGTAGACGGATTGGTAGAGCATGGGGGGTCACAAGGTCATTGGAAAAGGGTGTGTGGCGCTCCTGATATCTCGGCAAAAGGATGAAGTTCCAAGTCTTTAGTGTCCTGGGGTTTCCAGTTTGTGAGGCATGGACACTGTGCAGTGACCTGAGACGAAGACCAGACTCCTTCAGTACTGTGTCTCTTCAGAAAATCCTTGGGTACCGCTGGTTTGACTTTGTGTTGCTCATAGAGTCCTGAATGAGGCACATTGTGAGGAAGGGTCAGATACGGCACTATGGCCATGTGGCGCAATTCTCTGAGGGTGATCCGGCTTGCAGGATCCTCATTGTTGAGTACCCGAGTGGCAGGACCAGGTTAAGACCACTCGATATCTCTGCAAAAGGACGAAGGTCCATGTTTTTAGAGTCCTGGTGCTCCCTGTCTTACTGTCTGGTTGTGAGACATGGATGCTATCCAGTGACCTGAGACGAAGTCTCAATTCCTTCATGTGTGTCTCTTTGGAGAATTCTTGAGTCCCACTGGTTTGACTTTGTGTTGCTCATGGAGTCCCGAATGAGGCACATGACCTGCATTGTGAGGGAGCGTCAGTTACGGCCATGTGGCGCCATTCCCCGAGGGTGATCCAGCACATTGTTGAGGACCCGAATGGCTGGACCAAGCCAAGGCCACCATGTGGGGGGTAATGAGGTCACTGGAGAGGGGTGTGTGGCGCTCCTCATATCTCTGCCAAAGGACGAAGGTCCATGTCTTTAGAGTCCTGGTGCTTCCTATCTTACTATGTGATTGTGAGACATGGATGCTATCCAGTGACCTGAGGCGAAGACTGGACTCCTTCATGTGTGTCTCTTAGCAGAAATCTTGGGTACCACTGGTTTGACTTTGTGTTGCTCATGGAGTCCCAAATGAGGCACATGACCTGCATTGTGAGGGAGCATCATTTACGGCACTACGGCCATGTGGCACCATTCGCTGAGGGTGATCCGGCTTGCAGGACCCTCATTGTTGAGGACCCGCGTGGCAGGACCAGGCCAAGGGGATACCCAGGTAACACCTGGCTGTGGCAGATAGAGGGTCATTTCCGGAGGGTGGGACTGGACCGCGTTGTCCGCCTGAGGGGTTTGCCAGCCAGGATCCCAAACTCTTTTGTCGTGTGGTGGGTGCAGGAATGCGTTGTACCAGTGCCTGCTTCCCAACCTGAATTTCTTCTGGGAGGATTCAGTGCAGTGGGGCAGGTTGGGGTTTCTAGTTTCATTCAGACATCACAGGCAGCTGCCCAGAACTTTTTAGTGTTTGAGGAGGTGAACGACTCCCTTTGCTTTTTTTTCTCCTGCTCCTTCTTTTCTATTAAAGACCACGCAAAGCACTTAACGTTGGCAGGATTAACAAACGGGTAAAACGTGGAAATTCAGCACAACCCAGGATGAGACAACAGACGTATGTCGGTGCAATGAAACTGTTACCAAAATGAGAAAACGCCGCACTGTACATAAATACCTGCAGTCTTTCAGATGGGTCCTTGGTCAGTAAGAAACGTCATGCCCGCTGATAACGGAGTCCTCCGTCATGCACTCCTACTGACTGATGGGAATTGTAGTCCCTGCATCGGTACAGATTGGAGTTGCCGCCCTCTCATTATAACCCCTCTCTCCCCCATATGTCACATCCCTGTATATTTAAGTCGGGCCAATGGCACAACCCACAATTGGCTCTGCCAAGATGAACCCCATTGAACACTGGCAGAGGGCGAACACCACTGCAGTAGTCGGAATGCTTGGTCTCTGTCTCCTGTGTTAACCGAGGAGCCTTCAGTTCTCCGCGCCATCATCTTCGGACAACTCCTGGTTGACACTTCTGGGCCTGGCGAGTTCTGAGACCTGACAACTGAAAGGGGGGGTGCCCAAGCCTTTGCAGAATGCCACGTGTTTTCATTCTTTTACTTTTTTCAGTTCATGAGATCAATCAAAACTGATCATTAGCATTTTAGTATTGGTGACAGCGTTTTAGTTCGTTTGCTGGCCAAGTTCCATTTACTTTTTTCTTCCAAATGTCAACAAAATGTGCATCTGGGCTAGGAGTGAGTGTCCACATTTTTGGATGGCAACCACATTGTGCCCCACTTGAGTCTGTTTTTTTTTTTTTATTACAGAAGAAGAATCCACAAAAAAAACAGACAGCACTGAGTGTCAGATGTTTGCGCCTCGCCTTTCTGGCCTTCCATGCGCGCTTTTTACAAAGTGCAGCCTAAACATGGCATGCTTGCCTGCCGTCCGATTGTTTCCAGCAGGGGTGACCTCATGCAGAGAGACCTGCTCATACATTCTTTTTGGAAATTAAAGGAAGTCGGAGGGGCTGCTTCTTCCTGGCTGCCGCTAATTGGCTTCCCGTGGCGGAGGCCTGCGAAGAGAACAGCGGCAGAGCATTATCCAGTACCTGTCAAGAAAACAAAAGGAGAAGACGGGCACTCTGATTATCGGGGAGACGCGGTGGGCCTACGATGGGCAGGATTGATTGTGAAATGTTAAAATTAGAAAGAAAAAAAAAAAAACAACAGTAAAAAGAAAATCCTTGTAAAAAATAAAATGGTGGGCAGTTCCCCATTTAGAAGGGTGCAGCCAACGGCAATGGGTTACCCCCTCCGCTTCCATGAAGTAAGCTGAAAGTGACAAAAGTAATTGGCACCCGCCACGCTTTACGCCATATTCCATAGAGCAGACCCTTTTGCTTTTCATTTATATAAAAATTGGCAAAATTGCTGGGATCCTTTAAAGTTACACAACATATCTCCAGCGGACTAATTCCTCTTATTTAGTGTCGGCACGGGTGTCTTCGAGTCGTCTAATCTGCCACACGGAGTCCTCACTCGGCTGAGGTGTGATTCACACTGAATGTGGACAAGAGATGGACACGCAGAGAGTTGTCGGAGGAGGAAAGGAAGAAGGTAACAGCCAACCCTGGACACGGCGTAGGCGGCAAGACAACCGTCTCCAAAGAACATCATGGTAGCTACCATTATTAAGAGGTCTAAGGACCACCAGAGTGTAGCCAACCCCCCGGATTGATAGACAGACAGAGAGACAGAAGGATGGATGGAGCGATCGATCGGTCGAACGAACAAACTTTATTTGTCCTTGGGGCAAATTTGGCTTTTTTTTACAGAAGCTGTTGAAATAAATAAATGACCTAAATAGGCAGACGTGGCACCTCCAGATAACAACGGACCCCAGATTGAACAGGAGTGTGGGGGAAGAACGCAGGAAAACATTGAGACAGATTCAGGCTGACTTCCAAGATCAACGCTTTCAGTTCAAGTTGCACCACCTGTTGCTGTCCACCCTGGTAGAAGACCCCCAACTTCTGAACGGCAGGCTCAGAAAAGCCACACTCCTTCTGCGAGGATACTCTTTGCTCAGATGAAACTAAAGCAGAGTTTTCTTTTTATTCTTTGGTAGGCCACAGCAGTTTTCACGTTCACAGAAGACAAGACGATGCTTGCGAAGAGAAGAAAGCTTGAAACATGGAGAAGGACCACTAGCGGTACTGGGTGGCGCCAGTTGCCTTGAATCTGTGAAGGGCGCAGCAAAATCAGAAGATTATCAAGGAGAGCGTCAGAAAGCTGCGTCTAAGGGTGTACTCGCGTCAGCAATTCGTTCCGTGCCCGAGCACGTTTGCCCACATGTAACCCCACCCCACCCCAAAGTCCAGTTTGGTTGACTAGTGTGATCACTCCATACCGGGCCCTGTCTCACTTGGAAGAGGTGGGCCTGATCACAGCTCAGTAGCATTCGGGAACATCGCTACACGGAAAACAGACATGACGTCAGTGATGCGACAAGTCAGATGGTGCAATTCTCATTTCATTCAATACCATTTGAGTTAAAAACAGGGTTTAGTTCTCACCTTACACTTCTTCTTCTTCTCCTTCTTTTGGATGTTCCTGTTAGGGGTCGCCACAGCAGATCATCTTCTTCCATATCTTTCTGTCCTCTGTTACACCCATCACCTGCATGTCCTCTCTCAGCACATCCATAAACCTTCTCTTAGGTCTTCCTCTCCTCCTCTTACTTGTCAGCTCTATCCTTAGTACCCTTCACTCAATATACCCAGCATCTCTCCTCTGCACATGTCCACACCAACACAATCTCGCCTCTCTGACTTTGTCTCCCAACCTGAGCTGACCCTGTAATGTCCTCATTTCTAATCCTGTTCATCCTCGTCACACCCAATGCCAGTCTTTGCCTCTTTAACTCTTCCACCTCCAAATCTGTCTTCTGTGCCACCGTCTCCAGCCCAAATAACATAGCTGGTCTCACTACCGTCCTGTAGACCTTCCCTTTCACTCTTGCTGATACCCGTCTGTCACAAATCACTCCTGACACTCTTCTCCACCCACTACACCCTGCCTGCACTCTCACTTCTCTTCCACACTCGTTACTCTGTGTTGTTCTTTCAGCCGCTCCCGTTAGGGGTTGCCACAGTGGATCATCTTCTTCCATATCTTCCTGTCCTTGTCATCTTGCTCTGTCACACCCATTACCTGCATATCCTCTCTCACCACCTTCTCTTAGGCCTTCCTCTTCTCCTCTGGCCGATCAGCTCTATCCTTAGCATCCTTCTCCCAATATACCCCTCATCTCTCCTCTGCACACGTCCAAACCAACACCATCTCGCCTCTCTGACTTTGTCTCCCAACCTGAGCTGACCCTCTAATGTCCTCATTTCTAATCCTGTCCATCCTCGTCACCCCCATTGCAAATCTTCACATCTTGAACTCTGCCACCTCCAGCTCTGTCCCCCCTCCCCGTCTCCAGCCCATATAACATTTTTATATATGTATTATTTTTTCCTAAGAACACCGTCAAAATATTTTGGTGACCTTGTAAAGCAGGGGTCCCCAACTCCACTCTTGGAGGACCCCTGAGGCTGCAGGTTTTCATTCTAACCCTTTCCTTAATTAGTGACCTGTTTTCGCTGCTAATTAACTTCTTTTAAATTCCTTTTAATTGAATTGCTTTTTTAAGATTTGTTCCCCCGAGTTTCTTCATCGTTCCTCTGATTTGCTTCATTTCTTTCCTTAAATGGCGACCAAACAGAAATGAAATGTGAAGTGAGTGAGCCGACAGAAGACCACCTAAGTCGGGGCCTCAAACTCCAACCAGTTGCTTCATTAGGCGCCGAGTCTTGTTGTTAATTAAACCCGTTCTTTAATTCCATGGCTTGTTGCTGCTGTCATTGTGCAATAGCAGACATTCCCAAAATAGTTGATTTT
Source organism: Polypterus senegalus (assembly GCF_016835505.1). Lineage (NCBI taxonomy): Eukaryota > Metazoa > Chordata > Cladistia > Polypteriformes > Polypteridae > Polypterus > Polypterus senegalus. The sequence continues at coordinate 157,671,826 of NC_053166.1, read as the reverse complement.
CTCTTTTCTAAGTGCACTGTGAAAATGTTTTGGTGAGCTGAGAGATCAGCCTTACCGAGACCCCCACCTTTCTTTATTTTCAGATCTACTGTGATGGGCACAGGTGAGCTGGTCATGTGGCCGCTCGTTTTGTTGTCTCATTATTGTTTGGCTGACAACTAAAGGGCCTGAGTCAAGTTAATTAAAATAAAGGCAAAAGAAGTTAATTAGCAGAAAAAACGGCTCACCAATGAAGAAGACGGTTAGAATGAAAACTGCAGCCACTGCGGCCCCCAAGGACTGGAGTTTGACACCCGTAATTTAGAGGAAGTAAAAGTCGTAACAAGGTTTCCGTAGGGCAGTGTTGCTCGAATTTGGTCCTGGGGACCCCCTGTGGCTGCAGGTTTTTGTTCCAACCAGATTCCTAATCAGTGACAACACCAGATAACACTGAGCTCATTTAATTAGCTGGTATTTTTTTTTTATTCGACATTCAGATAAGCATAGCAGCATGATTTTTACATTTATAAGACATTTATACTAAATATTTCTGCTTTTGCTATAGATTTAAATACTTAACTTTCTTTTGTTGATTTCATTATACTTTGCCCTTTCTCTGTGCAGTTTTTCCCGTTTCATTGTATCTTAATAATGACAATTTAAAATGAGCAGAGCAGACACCCTGGCAAACTACACAAAATAATCAAAGGCTGCAACTACTTTAGCATCAGACCCTCTAATTAGTAAATCGTGGATTAATTAAATAATTAGAACACCTTGAAAAGAAGAATGAATGTTAAAAAAAAAACAAAAAAAACATTATTCCTATATAACTGCTTGGTACATTTTAATATTTTTTTTTTAGCAAACTTAGTTTTCTGATTAATATATTGTTCCCTAAACACAGGACTTGGGAAATATCCGTTCACTTAATTAGCCCAAGAGTTCAATTAAAAACAGAAGCTGGTTGGAACAAAAACCTGCAGCCACAGGAGGTCCCCAGGACCGAATTTGAGAAACACTGCCGTAGGGGAAGCTGTGGAGGGATCATTACCGATGCCTCCTGCAATGGGACCGAACGTTTAGGATGAACATAAATAAATAAAAAAAACATTATTCACATATAACTGTTTCATTTTTATTAACATATATTAACACACTTACTTTTGTAATTTCTTCCTTGGCCCCCAAAACTGCAAACTATCCATCCATCCATTATCCAACCCGCTGTATCCTAACTACAGGGTCATGGGGGTCCGCTGGAGCCAATCCCAGCCAACACAGAGCGCAAGGCAGGAAACAAACCCCGGGCAGGGTGCCAGCCCACCACAGGGCACACACACCCACACACCAAGCACACACTAGGGACAATTCAGAATTGCCAATGCACCTCACCTGCGTGTCTTTGGACTGTGGGAGGAAACCCACACAGACACGGGGAGAACATGCAGACTCCATGCTGGGAGGACCCGGGAAGCGAACTCCCTGGTCTCCTAACTGCAAGGCAGCAGCGCTACCCACTGCACCACCGTGCCACCCCTTGCGTGTTTCAGCATATAAATAAACAAAAAAAAAGTGAAAATAAAAAAAATCGGATCCGACATAAAAAAGCAAGCGTACAGAAATATGCGCTGCTGCCATCTAGTGATAAAACACAGGCGGTCTAAGATAATGAAATCTAAGCCATCACAGGCTAACCGCAGAGCCCCAAGGAACAGAATCATTAGTTAGGGGGAGAGATTTCAAAAGTGTTTTGTTACGGAACAGGCAGGAGACGGTTACTCCATACGCAGGAGCCATTTTATCTTTACAGCTCCTTTCACCAAAGTTCAAGTCAGAAAGTTTTTTCCATGTGATTTTTTTATATTTTTTCATTTTTGGTGAGGGTCTTTCCTTTGTTCGGTGAAATTTACACACTTTGCCTACTTAAAAAAAAACTCCAATGCCAACATTGCTCATTGTGTTACCCAGTAAAACTCCTGTAATGTCTTAAGAGGGAAAAGGCAAAGATATGTTTTTGTTTTTTTTTTTAAATAGAAATTGGGAGATGAAACATTAACTCGTAAAACAAGCAAAGGTCAAAATGTGACGTCACAGCCGAATCACTAAAGGGAGACAAAGGCGGAAACCGAGAAGACTCTCCGGTGATCAGGAAGTGCAAGACCCCGACCTTTACACCCCCTTCAGTGACATCATGGGGGTGAACTCCAGTTATCCTGCATAGCGCTGGGGGGGTTGGTTTGTTTGGTGTTTTGTTTTGTTTTGATGGTTCTCTGTCTTTTTTAGTGGGTGCTGCCATTTTCTGGGCACAGAGATGTTGTTTTTGTCTTTAATACTTCATGGATTTATTTAGTGTTCTTTATGTCTGCTCGAGTGTTTTGGAATATGGAGAATTCATGCTTAAGGTTTATTTGTTGTTAAAATTGTTAATTTAACGTGTTATCACATCGCCATTTTGGACGTCGCTTGTGTGTAAAATCGTATAAATTGTTAGTAACATTTTAACGTCTTATTCTGCTGCCATTTTGGGCTTCACTTGTGTGCATAATTGTTAAAGTTATTAATAAGATTTAACCGTTTATTTCATTGCCATTTCAGATTTCGCTTCTGTGCACAATTGTTAAAAGATTTAATGTCTTATTTCGCCGCCATTTTGGACTTCACATATGTGTACAATTGTGAAAATTGGTAAAAAGATTTAACATCTTATTTTTACCGCCGCTTTGGAATTCACTTGTGTGCACAATTGTTAATACGATTTAACGTCGTATTTCACCACCATTTTGGACTTTGCTTATGTGCACAATTGTTAAAATTGGTAAAAAGACGTAACGTTTTCTCACGCCACCATTTTGGATTTGCATGCAGAATTGTTAAAATTAGTAAAAAGATTTAGCGTCTTATCACGACGCTATTTTGGACTTCGCTTGTGTGCACAATCATTATAATTGTTAGTAAGATTTAACGTCTTTTCATGCCACCATTTTGCACTTTACTTGTGTGCACAATCGTATAAACTGTTAGTAAGATTTAATGTCGTATTTCGCCACCATTTCTGACTTTGCTTACGTGTACAATTGTTAAAATTGGTAAAAAGATTTAACGTTTTATCACGGCGCCATTTTGGATGTGCATGCATAATTGTTCAAATTATTAAAAAGATTTAACGTCTTATTTCGCTGTCATTTCGGACTTCACAAATGAGCACAATTGTCTTTTCATGCCACCATTTTGGACGTCGCTTGTGTGCACAATCATTCTAACTGTTAGTAAGATTTAATGTCTTATTGTGCCGCCATTTTGGACTTGCATGCATAATTGTTAAAATTATTAATAAGATTTAACGTCTTATCGCAACGCCATTTTGGACTTCGTTTGTGTGGAATTGTTAAAACTGATAAAAAGATTTAACGTTTTTTCACGCCACCATTTTGAACTTAGCTTGTTGTATGCTTGCTAAAACTGGTGGCGCCCTAAGACGACTATATTCCAAAATCCTCAAGCAGACACAAAGAACATAAAGTAAATATTAAATAAATCTACCAAAGTAAAATAACATCACCATCCCCAGAAAGTAGCAGCGCCCACTAAAAACAGAGAATAGTACAACAATAAATAAATAAAAAATGAGAACCTGTGACGTATGAATGTGCTCCTAACCCCATTTCTGAAATACCAATGAAAAGCAACAACAATAGTAACTACAAAAAAAAAAAAGAGTAACGCGTAGCAACAAAAGCAAAGAAAACCAAGCGAGGCACGTGTTCCCTCCCAGGCGCGCGGCACTCTGCGTAACAAACACACTGCGCTGAAGTGTGCAGCGAGTGAAGGGGTCTGAAGACTTTGTGAATCCACGGTGTCTGATATCGCTTAGCCATCTTTGATGGATGTCTGTATTAGGTAATAACAACGTGATCACAGAGGATGACTTTGTCAGACTCCTTTCACGCTCCGTCTCACACTTTAGAAGCTCCTTTGACCTTTTCAGGTTCATGTCGGCGTGGCCTTCGTTCAGGAATGCAGATGTCTGCTATCTCAAGAAATCTCAAACAGCTAACAGTTGACACCGTTGCTCATCTACAATGAGTGCTTTTGTCTTGTTGACAGTCAGGGTCAGGTTGTTTTCGTCACCCGACTTTTATCAGTTCTGCCACATCTCTGCTATATGCACAGATTATTGTGCCGTCATCTGCTTATTTGACTGGGGGGTGAAAATTGGCCTGTAGGCCGAGGTTGAGGCAGCACACGATTCAGTGCGTGACGCTGCGTTGTCTGACGTTACAAAATCTTCTATCCAGTGTGGCGTACGGGCCGGGACCCTTGGAAGGATTGAGGGGAGGGAGCGTATCCAGAGCATTACCTCCTCTGCAGAACTAGGTGGCATCCCCCTTCCCCAACCCCCAGGTTGCAGCTGTGCCTCAGGCTCCGTGGGAGTTGGAACTGTTGGGTTCCGTGGGTGCCACCAGGGGGCGCTGTAGCTGCTGCTGAGCCCTTGTTTGCAGCACTTACACCACATGGTAAACAGTCACAGAGGTAAGAGGGAGTCAAGCCATTTAGTGCTTCCTAAGCAAACAATCTTGATTACATGTTGCCAGAAGAAGGGGCCTGAGTTGCCTCGAAAGCTTGCATATTGTAATCTTTTTAGTTAGCCAACAAAAGGGGTCACTTTGATTGACTATTCTAAGCAAATAATGAAATCCTAAAGTCGAACCTGAAATGAATGGGGAGCCAGTGCAGGGCGGCCAGCACAGGAGGAATGTGCTCTCACCTGCGGGCTCCCGCTAAAAGCCGAGTTGCTGTATTTTGGACCAACTGTAAAGGTGACATAGATAATAATAATAATGGATGATAAGAATAACAATAATACATTTTATTTACATAGCCCCTTTCCCGTCCTCGGGCTGAATTATGTGACATGAATAATGTTCAATTTTCTTTTCTTTGTTCCATGGATGTTTTTCACATCGTTGGACGACATTGGTCACCGTTGGCTCCCAATTCATCATAAACATTGTCACCGCTCCCTCGTATTAATTCCTATATGATTTTTTTTTTTGCATTTTGTTCATTTGTGCAAACAACTGGTGGTAAGAGTAATGTTAGAACTTTTAGCTTTTTCCTTTTTATCTAAGACCACCTTCACATTGTTTGCTATTATGCAACATGGGTCCCCTTTGACTCCCATTCTGTTATAAATTTTGTTCTCTTTGTTCTGCAGGGAAATGTAAGATAAAAGTTTTTCCCAGTCATCTCTACACGCTACATAGGATGAGTAACATAAGTAACATAAATAGATGTATAGTTGCTTTTATATCTATTATGTAGCCTTTTATATCTTATCTATTCAGGATAGACAACAACTTGCACACACTCTGCTGGTGTTTCATTAACTTGTACTGGGGATCTGTTTGCCGTTCACCCTTGAGGAAAAAACAAAAGGGAAACGTGAGCTCAAAATTTTTTCCCAGCCATCTCCACACGGAACACGTGATAAGTAAAATAAATAGATGTATTTATTCAGGATAGAGAACAACTCATGATGGCAACTTCTTACCCGCACATGCATTCTGCTGGTGTTTCATTAACTTGTACTGGGGATCTGTTTGCCGTTCACCCTTGAGGAAAAAACAAAAGGGAATGTGAGCTCAAAATTTTTTTCCCAGCCATCTCCACACACTACATGTGATAAGTAACATAAATAGATGTATAATTCCTTTCATATCTATTATGTAGCGCCTTTTATATGTCTATCTATTCAGGATAGAGAACAACTCATGATGGCAACTTCCTACCCGCACACACATTCTGCTGGTGTTTCTTTAACTTGTACTGGGGATCTGTTTGCCGTTCACCCTTGAGAGAAAAAAAGAAGAAAATAATGCAAATTATAGGATGAGTAACATAAGTAACATAAATAGATGTATAGTTCATTTTATATCTATCTATTCAACTCACTCCATGCGCACACAGTCTGCTGGTGTTTCATTAACTTGTACTGGGGATCCGTTTGCCGTTCACCCTTGAGGAAAAGCAAAAGAGAAACTTGACCTCAAAATTTTTTTCCCAGCCATCTCCACACGCTATGTGATAAGTAACATAAATAGATGTATAATTCCTTTCATATCTATTATGTAGCGCCTTTTATATCTGTCTATCTATTTATTCAGGATAGAGAACAACTTGTGATGGCAACTTACTCCCTGCGCACACAGTCTGCTGGTGTTTCATTAACGTACTGGGGATCCGTTTGCCGTTCACCCTTGAGAGAAAAACAAAAGGGAAACGTGAGCTCAAAATTCAAACAGTTCCTTTCATATCTATTATGTAGCGCCTTTTATATCTGTCTGTCTGTCTATCTATTCAGGATAGAGAGCAACTCATGATGGCAACTTCCTACCCGTACACACACTCTGCTGGTGTTTCATTTACTTGTACTGGGGATCTGTTTGCCATTCACCCTTGAGGGAAAAAAAGAAGAAAATAATGCAAATTATACAAGTTGCTGTACCGCTGTCAATGTAAAATTGCAACAGTAAAGTCATTTAGAATTGGAGTCACACAGAACGTTTCTCTGCTTTAAGATGAAATGAATTCGCCAGTGGGAATCAAACAGCGTGGGTCTCCATTGGCTCCCATTCTGTAATAAATTTTGTTATCTTCATTCTGCATGGAAACGTGGGATTACCTTTTTGTTTCCAGTCATCTCTACACGCTACATGGAATAAATAACATACTAAATAAAAAAAAAATTTTAAAATTTGGACGTGATCGTCAATAGGATTCTGTGCCCCAGAAACCGAGTTACCCAAACTCCAATAAACTTCATTTCCCTTCTCAAATATCACTGTGTGTGTGTCTCCTATATGATATATTTCACTGACATTTTTTATCGTAACAACCAACGATTTATACAGGACAATAATGACTATTAACAAGGTTGCCCAAACTTTTGCATCCCACTGTAGGTCACTACGATATCAAGTGATGAGAAGGATTCATCATTCATTGCAGAATTCCGGTGTTTGAGGGTTCCTCTCTTTCCATGATTTGGCTCAAAAACTAATCAGCACATTGTCATCCCATAACGGGCTTAAGTTTCGAGTTTGGTATTTTTCCGTCCATGACATTTCAGCTCTAGACCGTTCCTCAAGAAACTGTGACACACAGACAGACACACACACCCCCATCATCAAGGAATGGATGTTTTCAGTATCAGGGGTGACTCTAAAACATTGAGAGATCGAAATTTTTGACGAATCTAAAGCTTTCGCTCCTCCCCAATAGACGAGGGCGCAAAGCAAAAAATGTATAATTTTGTGGGTGGCGTATTCCTTTAACTTCCCTGTTTATTACTGACCTGCTTTGTGCCCGTTCTAAAATTGTGCAGTCGAGGTAGATGTTTGCATTTGGTTGGCATGCCAAGTCTGGAGTCGGGCACTGCAGTATGTAATTACACAAGAATGCCAATACAAGCTAAAGTCGTGTTTTTCGAGTGTGTGCCTCGTGTCAGTCATTTCGTTATTAAGTGTGCGTAACATTTACTGTAAATGGTCGTGTGAAAACCGGAGTTAAACGGGGGAACAAAGGACTTAAAATTAGCCGAAACTTGTGGTGTGGTGCTCATCCCACACGAGGAGTGTTTATGTAACATTTAACTTGAGCGAGGTGTTCAAACGGTTTTCCGCCTTAACATCTCATCTGCATTCCTCGGAATCTCGTCAGATACGCTTCCCCTGCTCGAGATGAAAGACGGTTAATCTTAATAAGCGCCTCTTCCGTCAGCCGAGTTTTGTCTGATGAGTAAGACCCACGCGTCGAATCCTGGACAGGCGAGGCTCGGATTGCGAGTGTTAGTGCAAGCTTGTTACCAGCCCAGCCCACCCCACCAAGATCCACCCGCTTTCTGAGAGAGCAGCAGCAGCAGCAGCAGCAGCAGGCGGCTCAAAGTAAACACGGCAGATGTTTTTATGCCTTGATGGCTTTGGCAGATACGGCTGTGGGAGAGGAGCTTTGTCTTGTTTCTAGGAATTCCCATCTTTGAAGGCAGAAGATAAATAAAGCAGTCGTCCGCAGTCGAAACCCAAGAGAGAGAGAGAGACGCGGAGAGCAGACCCCCAGCGAAAGGCAGGAGGTGGAGCAGCTCTCTGTTTGGCTTTAAATCGGAATGCGTCAAGGCCTGGCTGTCCGTGTTTGACGCCGCCAGTTCATTCCGGGCTTTTCTAACCTGCTTATGTGTGTTCGTTTACACGGAATGATCATACGGAATACATGTGTGTGTGTGTGTGTGTGTGTGCGTGTGTGTGTTCACATCGACAACTCTCAGATGGTTTGGCCCAAAGCTCAAACGTGAAGTCAGCGCATGGGATACAGAAAAGAATTCACTGAGGCAAAGACAAACTTTTTTAGATGCATAAATGTGAAAGGCACAATATAATAGACTAGGGGGCTGTGCCAACCCCCGGGCGCCCGCCACTTTGCGTATGTGGATTTCACTTTCACTAAACAACAAATCTTTGAATTCCCGCAGATACGCCTCTTCATTGAGTAGAAACGCTACTTGTCCCTGCTGGCAACACGAATTAGACGATCTACAAGTCTCCGACTTAAAGTCGAAATCTGAACAATATCTACATACTTCTGTCATGTCACCCATGTCCGTATATTCGATCTCTTTTCACTTTTACCTTTTCGTCGATGTCGCTTTGAATTTTGATTCCGTGTTTGGAATTACATCGTGACGACACATCGTATAACTGCCCGCGAGTGAATTTCGTTTCTTTCTCTCTACACGAACTGCGTCTGACAATAGCATTCACACAAATGAGTAATGATTGAACCGTGGGCGTGGTTGTAAATGTTTTAGATGTGGGCGGGACTTCTCCAAATCTCTGTGCATAAAGTCTTGTCTCGCGGGGCTTGAAATGTTCTCTCACGGGATTTCACTTTCACCAAACAGCAAATCTTCTAATTCCCGCGGATACGCCTCTGCATTGAGTAGAAACGCTACTTGTCCCTGCTGGCAACACGAATTAGACGATCTACAAATCTCCGACTTAAAGTCAAAATCTGAACAATAGCTACATACTTCTGTCATGTCACCCATGTCCGTATATGCGATCTCTTTTCACTTTTACCTTTTCGTCGATGTCGCTTTGAATTTTGATTCCGTGTTTGGAATTACATCGTGTATAACTGCCCGCGACTTTCTCTCTACATCGTACAATAATTCACACAAATGAGTAATGATTGAACCGTGGGCGTGGTTGTAAATGTTTTAGATGTGGGCGGGACTTCTCCAAATCTCTGTGCATAAAGTCTTGTCTCGCGGGGCTTGAAATGTTCTCTCACGAACTTTCACCAAACAGCAAATCTTCTAATTCTCTCTGCATTGAGTAGAACTGTCCCTGCTGGCAACACGATTAGACGATCTACAAATCTCCGAAAAGTCAAAATCTGAACAATAGCTACATACTTCTGTCATGATGTCCGTATATTCGATCTCTTTTCACTTTTACCTTTCGATTGAATTTTGATTCCGTGTTTGGAATTACATCGCTCGTATAACTGCTGAATTTCGGTGTCTGACAATAACATTCACACAAATGAGAAATGATTGAACGCTCCTGCCCGGTATTTGTTCCCGCCTTGCGCCCTGTGCTGGCTGGGATTGGCTCCAGCAGACCCCTGTGTTAGGATATAGCTGGTTGGATAATGACTGACTGACTGACTGACTGACTGACAGACTCGAGCGCGTGGTGGTAAGTGTTTTAGATGTGGGCGGGACTTTTCCAAATCCCATTACATAAGCTCTTCTCTCGCGGGAGTTCACTTTCACCAAACAACAAATCTTTGAATTCTCGCAGATACGCCTCTTTATTGGGAGGAAACACAACTTTTCCCCGATGGCCACACGAATTAGACGATCTACAAGTCTCTGACGTAAAAGTTTAAATCCGAACAATATATTCAATCTCTTTTCGCTGTTCTGTTATTTCACTGAGTAATGATTTCCGTTTGTTTGCGCTAATGTGATCTTTATTATAATTTTTTGGAGACTTTCGAATTTTCGTGCTTCCGTTATCTCTAACCTGCTGTGCATGTGTATTGTGCCAACGTTTTTGAACCTCTTAACGACCTTCTACTTTGTCTTCTGCTCTTTGTATTTTATTTCCGACCCCGCTTGGAGCTGAGAGCGCAGGAACCGTGTGTGTCTGACAATAGCATTCACACGAACGAGAGGCGAGTGGACCGTGGGTGGGGTTGTCAATGTTAGAGAGGTGGGCGGGACTTGAAATTATCTCCGAGAAAGTCTCGTCTCAGGATTTCCTTTTATAACAGAGAGATATGAGAGGGTCTTTACAGTAGAGATACATGAAAGACAGGTCCATGGAAGAGGTGCTATAATATGGACCAGACTCCTGCTGCGGACCCCCAGAGCTCCACTCGCATTGTTACACGTCTGTGATGACACCTGGTTACACGGTGGTTAAGAGGAGGGCTGTGTGACTCGAGTCGAGTAAAGCAGGTGACAAAAACCTGCAATCCAATTGGCTGTCCAGCGGAGGTCTGCAGCTGGACCCACCTCACTATATCGCAGATCGACTGACATAAAATGCACTTTATCATAAATAGACGCCGAGTTCCTTTCATGTCTGTTAATGTGGTGTCTTTTATATCTGTTGTGATGGAACCAAGCTGTCAGTGAGCCCCAAACACGGTCCCGGGTTCAAATAAAGGTGTGTTTTATCACACGATAACTTGTGCTTTTGTCGACATTTCCGAGGTAACTCTCTCCACAATTCACTCCTCCTCACCAACTGATGGTACATACAGACAAGTAAGACCCCCGGATATTTGACCTAACCGTGAAGCTATGACAAGTGCTACATAATAAGGGAGGAGAGACGCCACCACACGACGGACCACCCAGATTGGGATCAGAGCGCGGCCGTGCAGGGGGTCACACCTCAGCACCACTCTGAACCGCGAGAGGTTTTCTTTTCTCGTATAAGGAAAGTATTGGAATCGTCCAAAAATATGATTGCGAGATTTTGATGAATCTCAATGTTTTAGACCTCCCCGAGTCCGAAAATACCGCTTTTGGAATAATGTGTGTGTGTGTTTGTGGTTTGTTATGTACTTCTGCATCAAGGCTTACGTTAATTTACATTTTTGACTTTCTCGTATACCAAGTATAGGGGTAAGTATTGTAATCGTCTAAAGATTCGATGTCGAGATTTTGATGAATCTCGACATTTTACACCTTCCCGACTTTCTTGTATACAAAGTATAGGAAAAGTATTGGAATCGTCCAAAAATACGATTTCGAGATTTTGATGAATCTCGATGTACAGTATTAGACCTCCCAGAGTCGAAAACACCATTTTTGGAATAATGTGTGTGTGTGTGATAGATACAGACAGATACTTTATTAATCCCAAGGGGAAATTCACAAATTGTGTGTTTGTTATGTACTTCTGCATCAAGACTTAGTTCATTTAGATTTTTGACTTTCACGTATATGACGTACAGTATAGGGGTGAGTATTGTAATCGTCTAAACCAGCGTTTCCCACCCTCAGTCCTGTGCCCCCCCCACTGTGACTGCAGGTTTTTGTTCCCACCAGATTCCTAATCAGTGACAACACCTGACACCACTGATCTCATTTCATTAGCTGGGATTATTTCTTTCTTTTATTCGACATTCAGAAAAGCACAGCAGCAGGATTTTTACATTTATAAGACATTTAGAAATATTTCTGCTTTTGCTACACTTAAATACTTAACTCTTTTTTGTTGATTTCATTATTTTTTGCCCTTTCTCTGTGTTTCGTTGTATCTTATTAATGACAATTTAAAACGAGCAGAGCAGACACCCAGGCAAACAACACGGAATAATCAAAGGCTGCAACTACTTTAGCGTTAGCCCCACTAATTAAACAATTAGAACACCTGCAAAATCAAAATGAAAATATTGTTAAAAAGAAAAAAAATACATTATCCCCATATAACTGCTTGGTACATTTTAATATATTTTTTTTTACCAAACTTTTTCTAATTTCTATTTTGTTCCCAAAACACAGAACTTGAGAAATAAAACATCACTTATTTAGTCCAGGAGTCCAATTAAGAACAGAAGCTGGTTGGAGCAAAAACCTGCAGCCACCCTTGGGTTGCACAGGACCGATGTTAGGCACCCCCAGCCCCCAATGATTCGATATCGAGATTTTTATGAATCTCGACAATTTACACCTCCCCGACTTTCTTGTACAGTAATCCCTCCTCGATCGCTGGGGTTGCGTTCCAGACGCCACCGCGATAGGTGAAAATCTGCGAAGTAGAAACCATATGTTTGTGTGGTTATTTTTATATATTTTAAGCCCTTATAAACTCTCCCACCCTGTTAACATTATTAGAGCCCTCTAGACATGAAATAACACCCTTTAGTCAAAAGTTTAAACTGTGCTCTATGACAAGACAGAGGTGACAGTTCTTTCTCACAATTAAAAGAATGCAAATATCTTCTCTTGAGGAGCAGAGAATTTCAGAGAGAGAGAGAGAGCGGCTCGCAAAGAAAAGCAAACAATCAAAAAATCAAAACGTGTGCTTTTAAGTTTGCCGCGGCATTTTTTAGAGGAGCGTCCGTATCTTCTAAGCAAACAGCCCCTCTGCTCACATCTCCTCCGTCAGGCGCAGTGAACGTCAGAGAGAGAGCGAGATTAAAGCAAGCCATCAAAAAATCAATAAGTGTGCTTCTGTAAGCACCGCGATAAAGCGCCATTTCTTAGAGGTGCGTCTGTATCCACTACTAGGCAAACAGCTTCTGTGCAAACAGCACCTCCGTCAGGCGCAGAGAATGTCAGAGAGGGTGAGAGAGAGGCAGAGACAAGCAAACAATCGAGCTCCGCGCGGGAAGCATATCTTATAGCATTGAGGAGTTTTAGTTAATATGTAATACATGCTCTGATTGGGTAGCTTCTAAGCCATCCGCCAATAGCGTCCCTTGTATGAAATCAACTGGGCAATCAAACTGAGGAAGCGTGTACCATAAATTAAAAGACCCATTGTCGGCAGAAAGCGGCGAACCAGCGAAAAATCTGTGATATATATTTAGATGTGCTCACATTTAAAATCCGCGATAGAGTGAAGCCGCGAAAGTCGAAGCGCGATATAGCGAGGGATTACTGTATACGAAGAATAGGAAAAGTATTGGAATCGTTCCAAAAATACGATTGTGAGATTTTGATGAATCTCGAGGTTTTAGACCTCCCCGAATCTGAAAATACCGTTTTTGGAATAATGTGTGTGTGTGTCTGTGTTTTTTTTTATGTACTTCTGCATCATGAAGTAAATCTTCGCATTTCTCATGGACACCCCGGATTAGGAAAGCTTACTTTAATTTAGATTTTTGACTTTCTCGTATATGAAGTATAGGGGTGAGTATTGTAATCGTCTAAAGTTTTGATGGATCTCGACGTTTTACACCTCCCTGACTTTCTTGTATACGAAGAATAGGAAAAGTATTGGAATCGTTCCAAAAATACAATTGCGAGATTCTGATGAATCTCGATGTTTTAGAGTCCAAAAATACCATTTATGGAATTATGTCAGTGTGTGTGTGTGTAAACACGATAACTCGACTACGCTTTCACTTAGGTCAACCAAATTTTGCATACAAATATTAGGTACAAAATGTTGAGTTCTATCAACTTTTGAGCAATTTACGCAAACTGGAAGTGCCACTTTAAGAGAAACGTTTCTCCAATAATATTAAAAATTTGATCATTTCTTTGCTGGCCTTTTCATCGGAGAGTCGAGGTTTTTTGCTGCACTGAAACGTTAACGGTTATTGACGGAGTTGATCTTTAGGTAATCCTGGAACGCAGAGCGGCCATTTTCAAAATGTTACCCAGCCGGAACGTTCCAGAAAAAGCCAATCCTCACTTCTTAACAAAAAACAAAACTAGTCCTCCTGAAGAGGAATTTTAGCGAACTTCTCGCTCACCACCACAAAAATTTCAGAGGAGAGGACGGCAAAGCGCGGCTCCCAGCTCGGGAAAAATGTAAAAGGAGAAGTCTAGCAACAATTACGGGGGCATCTTGAAGTGTAGAGAATGGGGGGGATAAAAAAAAGATGACCGTGAAGGCCGTTCGCTGCCCAGTTGGTCCCCGTGCTCAGGTTGTTTCTCTCCGCAGGTGACGGGGCGGCTGTCCTCTTGCGCTCCCTGGAGCCGCTGCTTGGTGTGGAGCGCATGCAGGAGCTCCGAAGCGTCAGACGGAAGGAGAGCCGGCGAGCGCTGAAAGACAAAGATCTCTGCAATGGCCCCTCGAAGCTCTGTCAAGCACTGGCCATCCAACGAGGGTTTGACCGGCGGGACCTGGCGACGGATGAGGAGATCTGGCTGGAAGAAGACCCTTCCGCTGAGCAGCCTCACGCCGTCGTGTCCGCGAGTCGAATCGGCATCGGCTATGCAGAAGAGTGGACCGCCAAGCCGCTCCGCTTCTACGTGTTAGGAAATCGGTGCGTGAGCGTGGCGGACAGGCAGGCGGAGCGGGGCAGCGCGGACCACGTGACTTGATACCGGCGACTGTGCCTATAAACTGGGAAGCAAGTGGAGTGGCTGTGTGATCAAATAGTTAATGGGATCTCGACTATCTGGCATGGTCACGCAGCCCCCAATATGAAATGGCGCTGGCTGTTGCCACGACCCCTTTACAAAGAACTCAAGGAATTGTGTACCCAAGTTGGTGATGGCCAAAAATAAAGCAAATGAAAAATGTCAGGCTTTAAATAATTTGAGTAGGGCGGCCGTTTCCCTGTCCACAAAATGTTCTTTTGAGAATCACTTATCGGAATAATATTAATAAATAATCGATTCCATCCAGCATCAGGTTTCCTTAATCCGCTTTATGATTGTTGGAGGGCCGGAGACAATCCGACAGTCCCGGCAGCATCATGGGCACTGCAGGAACCGACGCTTCAAGGTGGCGCCGGGGCTCCCCCCACTGACTCACACACACACCCTCGTTATGGAGACCGTTAGCCTAAGATGTGGGCCTTTGGTATAATAGACGTGTCCAGCAGGGGGTGCCAGCCGCACAAATGGCCACTTCGGCGTCCTCCTCGTCAAACGTTGGGCAAATGTCCGTCAACACGACGCCGCTCTCCTGTGCCCTGCTGAACAAGAGTGGGATTGCATAACAGGGCTGTCCCCAAGTTGTTTTTTCTTTTTTGGGGGGTTGAGTGTGAACACCGGCAGGTAAACATGACGCACTCCGGGTCACTCACGCCAGGGCCTTGAACCCAGGATCTTGATCTTGTGTCGGGCAGAATAAATAGCGCAGCAGTGAAACAGACGAGGAAACGGCAAAGCGCTGACTTGTGCTGTCCTGCCCACTAGGGGGCCTCGCTTCCATATTAAGTGTGGCTGGTTGTGTCAGCATAAAGGATGAGAATATAGCGCCTTTCACGACACACCGACCATTAGAGGACAAGTAAGAACGTGTGGAACAGAAATGAAGTAAAACAGACGAGACATTAAAAGGCACTATTGGGGGCCTGACTGCCATTCTCAATGTAACAAAGGATCAGCCGCCCATTGGGGTGGGTATTCATATTTCATATAGCGCCTTTCAAAACACACCTGTCATCCGATTAAATAGTGCCGTGAAAAGGCGGAGGAATCGAGAGATCACTGACCTCGTAACCTTTGCGCTCCAGTCCACCAGGGGGCATCGCTGCCATTCTGAGCGTAACTGTTGGATCAGCAAAAAAGGATGAGTCACTCATCGGGGTGGGCACCTCTTATTTCATATAGCGCCTTTCACGACACACCCGACATTAGAAGACAAGTAAAAAAAAATATGCAGAACAGACGAGACATTAAAAGGCAGAGGAAATGAGGAAGCGCGGACCTCAGAACCTGCGCTGTCCAGTCCACTAGGGGGCCTCGCTGCCATTGCCAGTGTAACTTGTATCAGCATAAAGAGGATGAGCTGCTAGTCAGGGGTGGGCACGCTGATATTTGATGGCGCCCTTCACAGAACCTGCTGTTAGAAGAGAGTTCAGTTCATGTCAGACACGGGTAAGACATCAAAAGGCAAGTGGTTGCCCCCTCCGTTTTCTGGATTGACAAGTATAAAGTGGTCCTGAGCGTCATGGGCAGTCCCGGGGGGTTGCAGCCGTGCCAGGCCATTCTTTAAACTCCAGCGCCGACTTGGCGCCTCCCTTGGATGGACTTAAATGAAGGTGAGTGGGCACAAGAGGGTGGGCAGAGGCAGAACGCCCCCTAAGCCATCATGATAACCACGGAAATTTGGCCCGTGCTGAGCAGCCACTTTGTGGCTTTGAACACGAGATGGACGCGGCAGACCGGAGACGGGGTTGGGGTGGGGGTTTGGTATCAAATGGGCCTTAGCTGGCAGGAGGCCACCACTTTCAAGTCAATCTGTCAGCATCTGCATGGCGACTCCTCTCAGAGCTTTAAAAATGATGGGTCATGAAAGGAAAAGGGGGATTAAATAAAAGTGCATGTGAGAGTAAAGGGGCTCCCACTTCGGCGCTAACTGAATTTCCACATGTCAGAAGGCTGGGGGTCTGCAGGCAGAGGGAAGCCCAATGTGGGCAGGGGGGCGGCCAGGTGGGTGGAAGAACATTGAGGACAGAACAAGGGTGGCAGAGCATCGAGTGGGGCAAATAATGAGGACAGACCCCCTCTGCCCAGCGGTCTGTACCAGGCCTGTCTAAGATAAACACAGGTGTGCTGGGATATGAAAAAGTATGTGCCCCCCATCCCCCTTATGATGAAAGGACTTGGACCTTCAGACAAAAACCTGATAGTCTGATTCTGATGTTTCGCTTCCAGCAGGTGGCGCTGTTATGCAAGTTGTAGCTCACAGGTTTAAAAAAAAAATTCAAAACTGGGACCCCTCGGGTCAAAATTACGAGTTCCAAAGTAGTCTTTCGTGTCTGTATGGTCCTAATCTGGTCCAGTTTGGTCAAAGGGTGTAGAATCGTATAAGACAGACAGACAGACAGACAGACAGACGTCTCATTTTATGTATGCACATTCCATGGTGGCAGAGTTAAAGATGCTAAGATTGGCATTGGGCGTGACGAGGATGAACAGGATTAGAAATGAGGACATCAGAGGGTCAGCTTAGGTGGGACGGTTGGGAGACAAAGACAGAGAGGTGAGATTGTGTTGGTTTGGACCTGTGCAGAGGAGAGATGCTGGGTATACTGGGAGAAGGGTGCTAAGGATAGAGCAACCAGGAAAGAGGAGAAGAGGAAGGCCTGAGAGAAGGTTTGTGGATGTGGTGAGAGAAGACATGCAGGTGATGAGTGTGACAGAGGACAGAAAGATATGGAAGAAGATGATCTGCTGTGGCAACCCCTAATGGAAGCAGCCGAAAGAAGAAGAAGAAGAAGAACGTGCACATGCAGATATCATGGTGTCTAAAGACTGAAAGTCATTCATTGCGACAGCAATAGAGGATAACAGGGAGGGGGCAAATACTTTTTCACAGCGCTGCCCACACATTGACCACTGTAACCAGGCACCCTGGATCAGTTCTGTCTAAGATAACCCAGGTGCTCTGGGATGTGAAAAGGTATGTGCCCCCCATGAATGGCCATAAACGCGCTGGTCTGGTTGGTTGAGGTCTCTTCGGATGTCTCGCTTGCTCTGAGCCAGCAGGTGGCGCTGTTTTGCAAACTGTAGCTCACGGGTTTAAAAAAAAAAAGAAAGAACTGGGACCCCCAGGGACAAATGTTTGACTTTCAAAGTAGTCTTTCTTGTCTGTATGGTCCTAATCTGGTGCAGTTTGGTCAAAGGGTGTAGAATTTTAAAGGAGACAGACAGACGGACATTCCATGGTGTCTACAGATCGAAAGTCATTCATGGCGACAACAAGAGGGGCTAATACTTTTTCACAGCGCTGTGGACATACTGGCCACTGTGACCTCTTTGGACCCCAAAAATGGAAGGGAAACGTTTAAAACCCATAGAAGGGGGGCGCACACCCGAGAACTGAACCCCAACTGAAGGGGACTCCAAATCTTCCAAGTGAAAACACCACATTTATAAATCAGACGGGGAGTCGGAGCGCTGGGAGCGTTCAAACTGGAGTTTAACATCAAACCACATCTCCTAAGGGAATGCGCGGGTTCAAACTGCGGGAGTGCGAGACGTGAAATCTTCACCTCGATATGCGCCATCATCGGAGAACATCAGCCCAGGGTTCCGAGCACTAGAAGCCATCAAACCCAAGTCCGAACACGAAAGTCTTCTCAGCACAGGCCTCGTATTTGGTTAATGAGACCTGACTTCAAAGCATTCAAACGAGACCCCTAGACCCCCAAGTGATATCTCCACAGTAGAGAGAGCTGATCGAGCACTAAACCATCAACAGTAGAGCCGCCCTCCGCAGAAACGAGGCTTTGCTTTGCCTTCCCCCGACCTCTAAGGACCCCCTTATCCTGTCCACCTCGGTCGTTGGGCACGTTCAGGCCTTCCTGAATTTTTCAGACCCCCGAGCCGCCTCATTCCTCGGCCGTCGTTTCCCCGTCTCGTTCTGTTCCATTTGCTGCTTCTAATTTATCACTTGGGGGAATTCGACGCTCCCTTAATTCAATTACATGAAGGACCCAGCGCTGGGCGAGCGCCTGGCTTTGCTTTGCTTTTCATTCCCCATCTTTCATGCCACGGCTCATCGGTTTGCAGTCACTGGCACGTCCGACAGACGACGAGATCCTGGAGCAACAAAATAAAATAAAATAAAATACAGAACCGGACTGCTGCCGCGTGAGCGCCACCTGGTGGCAGTGAGAGTAATGCTAACGGGTCTTGAAAGGCTCTTCAGATGGCAGCGTGCTGTTTCTGTGTTTGTTTGTTTTTTGGCACCCTCATTCTGTGCAATAAGGCAAGAAAGCATGCGAGACATGAACTGGAAACGACATGAGCCCGGGTTCAAATGATCAAATCAAACTTACTGTCAGATGTACTCCGTACCATAAAATTATTACTTGCATTTCTCCTCAGAAGAGTTGACAAAAAATAAAGCACAACAAATAAAATTATATGCAGAAAAAATATATACGGATTATCCATCCATTTTCTAACCCGCTGAATCCGAATACAGGGTCACGGGGGTCTGCTGGAGCCAATCCCAGCCAACACAGGGCACAAGACAGGAACCAATCCTGGGCAGGGTGCCAACCCACCGCAGGACACACACAAACACACCCACACACCAAGCACACACTAGGGCCAATTTAGAATCGCCAATCCACCTAACCTGCATGTCTTTGGATTGTGGGAGGAAACCCACGCAGACACGGGGAGAACATGCAAACTCCACGCAGGGAGGACCCGGGAAGCGAACCTGAGTCTCCTAACTGCGAGGTAGAAGCGCTACCACTGCGCCACCGTGCCGCCTATACGGATTATATGCAGACAAAATATATACGGCTGTCTACAAGAAGAAACTCGCCACCACCCTGCACCAGGTGTCTGCTATGCTGTGATGTACATAAAGGTTGGGCAACTGAAGAAGACATGAACCCTGATCTCCCTCACTTTATAAAAAGCACCAGCCGACCAAAGGGTGTGCAGACAATGAAGACGGGCGAAATGTAAAAAATGGAATCCTTCAGATGAACTGAGATGTATCGAGGGGATGAAAATAAAAGGTGTGGATAATGACAGCTGCCGACCGCAGAACCCCCCAAACACACCCCGGGCATTAGAACAGCTCAGTGACGCTACTAGAATGTGAACGCGCAGGCCGTCACGGTTACACAGCGATGTACGGAGGAACATCTTGGGGGGAAAAAATTAAACAAATACGCGTATAGGCAACACGGTGGCGCAGTGGTTAGCCTCGCAGTTAGGAGACCTGGGTTCGCTTCCCGGGTTCTCCCCGTGTCTGCGTGGGTTTCCTCCCACAAGTTCAAAGACATGCAGGTGTGGGCGATCCTAAATTGTCCTTAGTGTGTGTTTGGTGTGTGTGCCCTGCGGTGGGCTGGCACTTTGTTTCCTGCCTTGCGCCCCGTGTTGGCTGGGATTGGCTCCAGCAGACCCCCGTGGTCCTCTAGTTAGGATATAGCGGGTTGGACACGGACTGACTGACGCATATAAATTAATGTACTGTACTGTAAAACGTGACCATAAATTACGGAAGTATATTAGGGCCACAGAGAAGAAGAAGAAAAAAGTTTTTGTCGAGAAAAATCGTTTTTGTCGAGCAAAAATTAAAATCGACATGTTGACTTTATTCTCGTAGTTTGTCACTAGAAGGAGAATGTTGTAAACTAAACGTCATCTTAAAATGAATGTTTGATTTGCCAGATTTTCTCAAACCCCGTCATAAGTTAATGTAGCGCTTTGTGTTAAGTGTTCGCCGACCCAGTTTTTAATCGCTACGCTTCTTAAACTGACTTCTGAGGCGCAGGCAGCGATCACCGCCCAGAATCCATTCACTTCATGATATTCCTGCTCTCTGAAAATTTAGAATACTAAGATAAATACCTGATGTCATTTTCAGGATGCAATGCATTAAAGTAGGTATTAAACACGCACGATGGTATGGCGGTACTGCTGCTCCCTCGCCGTAAGGGATCCCCAGGAGAACTTTATGGCCGGAGTGACGAGTATGAATGGGCATCGCACAGGTTTAGCTGAAATATTGTAAGAAATATTGTGAAATTGTGTAAATGTGGGGTTCGTGATGTGGTGGATGTTCTTCTGTTGGGATCAGAGCTTGAAATAGCAGCCTGACATCCCGATCATACTGAATGTGGGATGTGGGTGGAGTTGTCGGTGTTTGAGGGGTGGAGTTTCGAATGTAGATGGAGAGATAAACTGGGGTTGGTTTTTAGGTTTTTGGCGTGGTGGGGTCCTCCTGTTTTGGTCTCTGTTAAGCTGAAACAAGCACTTTAAAAGAAAGAGATAATAAAGTCAACCATTGAGCAGTCAAGCCTTGTGCGTCACTCCCTGCTGTAAATTAGGACAAGGGAACTCAGGGACTGGAGCTTCACACCACTGGACACGAAGAAGGAGAAGCTCACCTGCGTCACCCCGACCACGGTCCGGAGACAGGCAGGCAAGGTGACGCTTCTGAGCGGGCTTTCTTTATTGCTGGCGTGCTGTCTGTCTGACGTACCAAACCCCCAGTTCTTATCCTTCCTTTTTCTTTCTCCACATAACCAATCACCACACGATAATTGTCTTTATTAAATTAAAACTAGTTGTAAACGTTGACCACAGAGTGTTCAGAACTTTAAAGAAATCTTCGTTTTTCATGTTTAATTGTGCCATCCATTCAGGAATGCGCCCATCCCAGTAAGCATCGTGCGCGAGGCAGGAGCAAATCCTGAACGGGGTGCCAGCACATCGCAGGGTGAACACGAGGTACACCCCCACTAGCAGGGTCAATATAGCCTAACAAAACCCCACAGTCTACATGACTTTGGAAGGAAATTGAAGCACTTCAAGTAAACCCCCGAAAAAATATGGGAACACCAGGGACCCCCTTGCTGTGAGGCAGCAGTGCAACCTCCACGCCACCGTGCCCCCCCGTGTTTAATACATGCTGTAATGCATTTCATCATGTGTATTATACCGAGTATTTATGTTAGCATTGGAAATGTTCAGGGAGCAGGAATATCATGGAATTAACGTATTCTGTGTTGGGATCGCAAAAGAAAGTCAGTTTAAGAAGCGCGGGGTACACTTGACACAAAGCATTTAATGTGCTACATTAACGTATAACGGGACATGTGAAAATCTAGTACATTAAATGTTCATTTTAAGATGAAGTTTAGTTTACGATGTTCTACTTTAATGGCAAACTACGAGAATAAAGTCAACATGTCGACACAAACGGCGAGAATAAAGTAGAAATATCGAGAATAAAGTGGACATGTCGACTTTATTCCGGACAAATACATTTTTTTCCTTCACGGTGTCCGTATTTTTTCTTCTTATCCGTGGCCCTAATACGCTTCCGTAATAAATAAATAACGAGGGTAAACCAAAAATGAAAGGCAAATTGAAAATTACACAGAAATCACGTCTGACGCGCTACAACGCTTTCGCGATGGCTTCTGGGTAATCCGATGACGCACAGATCAGCGCCCCATAGACATATATAGACAGACGGCGCATTCACTGTGTTGCCCAGTTGACACGAGACGTCAGCGCGTCCGCCATATTGTGAGTGGCAAAAGTGCCATTTAAACTAAATACAGGTAGACGTGGAAACCGGGTTTTCTGATAAAAAAACAACGTTTAAAACAGTATTGTTTACATGCAATTATTTATATCCATTTATACACTAATAATGGCAATTATTAAATAATTATTATTAACTTCTTCCATCTCCAAAGCATTTCTAGATTTCATCTTGTTCTTACGCAGCCCAGCACTGAAGTATCGGTTAATGCCCGAGTCACCTCACGTATAGATTACTGATATGCTATTCTGTCTGGCATTCCACAAAAACGTATCCATCTCTTACAACTTCTTCGAAATTCTGCTGCCAGGATAATAACCTGCTGTTCTAAATCCACTGAACATCTCACACCGATTCTCTCTCAACGTCACTGGCTCCCTGTTCACTACAGAATACGATACACAATCCCGCTCTGAACATTTAAAGCTCTCCACACCTCACTGATCTCCTCCAGACTGACACTCCTCTCGCTCACTCAGATGCTCATCTGCAGCTCGACTTTCTGTCCCACACGTCAGACTCAGTGTTATGGCAGCTCGAGCGTCTCTCCTGGTGCTCCTCAACTCGGGAATTCTCTTCCCTCTCATATCCGTCAGCTCAATTCAATATCACATTTTAAAACTGCCCTCAAAACTTCTCTTTTCAAACTGGCATACCAGTTGTGAATTTTGCACTGTTACTGCCAGTTATCTTTGTTTGGTTGCTAATTATTGATGTTTGATTTATCATTCTCTTCTTTTAATTTTACTAATGTTGTTTAATTTTATTGTAAGGTGACCTTGAGTGCTAAGATTACAAAACGGGATTTTCTAATGGCCAAAATAATTGTTCAGCCTTACCTATGAAATGTAATCCCCCGGGATCTGGTTTGGAGCGTACAGCGGTTTGTAATCCCAAGCAGCACATTATCCATTACTTCACTCCACAGCTGTGCCACTCGCAATATGGCGGCGACGCTGACGTACGATGCTGCTGGTCATGCGCCGTCTAGTAATTCTCTGTCTACGCAGCGACGCGCCGACAGTCCAGTGGACGCTCCGCTGCGAGATGGCAGCTTTGTTGAACATATTTCTTGGAGCAGAGGGAGTGAAGATCAGCCTTGTTTTAAATAAAGCTTTATTAAATAATGAAAAAAATGACCATTTAGGGCAGGGTGTAAAAAGGAAACAGAAGATGAGGACCAGCGCCTGACCCCATTACTGACTACAATGTGCTAAACCCAAGAGCTCTTGTCGCCCTGCCTTTCTCCTCCACGGCCCAACTCCAAAGCTTGCTTCACGTCTTCTAAAATCCCCGTTCACAGTGTCATCCCAGCATGCCGCCATCCTCAGTGGCAGTTTCCTTGCTTTGATGTCTTTCAGGTGGTCTCTGATCGCGCAGCCAACCGAAGTCAATGTGTGCTTCTTATCTCCCCCCACCCGGTAAAAGCACACTTTCCACAGGTTTGTTTCCCACTGCGACTGGCAGTGTCCGCAGGATCTGCTCAGTCCAGAGGGGACTGGAAAAGGGAGATGATGGGATCCTCGTGGTTCACTACCACCAGCACACTGCGGAACTTATCAAAAAGTGTCACAAGCTGGGAGCGGCGCATGTTTTCATTGTACATGATCTCCTCCAGGTGGTGCTGTCCTCTGAAGTAGTGCAACAACCTACAAATAAAAATCCACTCGTTAAACCGGAGTCACAACCTGGGAGAGGATCAAACAGCTCAGGATTTAAATCGCGGACAAAAGCAAGCAAAGAAGAGCCAAGTCACGTCATTCGCGGCGCACCAAAAGGCCCGATCGACTTGTGCAGTGGCCTGACAGTCCACCCTCACCGTGCCGTACGAGGCCGACCGGGTCGCAGTATGCGCTGTCTTTTTGCTTCACGAATGGGTTCAATTTACACCCGTCGGATTACAGGTTTCTCTCGACTTCGGTTCTAATCACGTGCCTGGTTATTGGTGGGATTTCATCTGGAGTGGAAAACGTTATTGTCTGGGGGTCGCTCCCAGCTTCTACAAATGTTCACTTACACTGGCATGGCAGAACTTCACATAACTTTCATGAAGCTGTTTGGGAGGGATTTCATTTCATAACTGCACCACCACCATCATCTGAGGCTGCTGTATCATTTTGTATCTGTAATATTAATCACCAGTAACGGCGCATTGCACGTTATACATTTGATTTGAGCGTTCCTATAGTTCTCATCCTCTTTCTCTGTACGTTTAACTTTCGTTTGCTCGTTTTGATACCTCAGCGGCTCTTCTTTTCTCCACCCTTGCGGCCGCTTCTTCTTTCGTCGGCATCTTTTCACGTCACAGCGGATTAAGTCAGTGTTTTGTGTTGCGATTTCTTAGTACGTTTTCCTTCATTTTTCACTTAAGCTGGCACTTGTGTCTTCAATCTGCCTCAGGAATGAGTTTGCCGTACGCATGCGCCGCACGGCCGCCGAGAGTTGATTCTACAATAAAATATAATAAAAATAAAAAAAAGAGTATTTAAAAAATCATCACCCCGAAAGCGGATAGTAGACATCACGTAGTATATATGAGTACCAAGTTTCAGGTCAAATGGTTTGCGAGCTACAAGTGATTTAAAATCCTGGACAGACAAACGGAAAGCCACGGTAGCGTATTATGCAAGACCAGTAACGGCGTACTGCACGATAACGTCCTGTGAATACACTTGACTTGAGTATTCCTAGTTTTCCTTCCCTGTCTCTGTTTAGCATTCTTTTGCTTAAAGGTTGATGCGCTTGTTCCTTCCTAAGCAGCTCTTCTTTTCTCCTCCCTAGCGGCCCGCTGCTTCTCTTCTTTCGTCAGCATCTTTTCGCGTTAAAACTGATTAAGTTCGTTTTTGTGTTGCAATTACTTAGTACGTTTTTCTTAATTTTTCACTTAGGCGCCACAATCTGCCTCAAGAATGATTTTAAAGATATGAAGAGGTAAGGGAAGTGACCGCGAAGGTGGTAGGGAATAAGAACGACGCGCGTACGCATGCGCCGCACGGCCACTCTGCTGCGCACTGCCGAGGGTTGATTTTACAATAGAATAAAAAGAGTAATAAAAATGATCACCCCGAAAGCGGACAGTAGACGTCATGCAGTATGTGTGTACCAAATTTCAGGTCAATAAGTGAAACGGTTTGCGAGCGACAGGTGGTTTAAAATCCTGGACAGACAAACGAGCAGCCACGGTGGCGTATTAAGGCGCTTTTCCACTGCATAGTACGGCACAGCACGGTTCAGTTCGGCTCGGTTTGCGTTTCGACTGCAGTTTAGTACCGCTTTAGAGTGGGCGGGATTATTCACGTGTCGTTAGAGTTGCGCCGCCTCTACTGCCGTGACCCCGTGGAACTTTTACAACAACACGCAGACAACGACAACACTTTAGCTCGACGACGCGCAAGGGTAAGCATCTAAAAAGCACATCACTAGCTAACTTTTATCACTGTTGCAAAGCATAAAATGAACTTAACTGCCAGTGTAACATTAAAATGCTGATTCTGTATATTACAGATCTTCCACATTTTGCAAAAAAGTCGCCGCAACAGACCGTCTGTTTGGACATTTAACCGTGCTTCAGAGTGGTGGGATGTGATTGTTCCCGGTTTTACAAACACTCAGTGGCTGGAGAACTTTAATGTCTGAAGAAACATTCATCCACTTATGCAACAAACTGCGTCCAGCGATGGAGAGACGGGACACCAACTTCCGCGTGTGTGTACCTTTAAAGAAAAAAATAGCCAGTGACGCAGTAATGACGATTTTCTCCGGCCAATCAGTGACCAGCAGAGTTTACACGTCACGTTTTGGTAACGGCTCGGCGCGCTTGGAACCTCGGCTTTATACAAGAGGATGATTAGCCGCGATACTTGCCGCAGACAGATAACACAATAACTAAAAAATATTCTTATCTCTTGCCCTACGTGTACCTTCAGTGCCTTTCCTCTGTATTCGTGTGTGTGTGTGTGTGAATGCATCGGCGCTCCATCTCTCTCTGTTCCCGTAAAGCCCACTTCTCGGACTCTGCAATCATTAAAGTTGATACTCAACTTAAGGGAATGCAAGTGGCCAGTCCATCTTCTGTGGACGACCCCCATGAGATACTAGTGTGCACTAAGATGACCTAAAGGCACAGGCCTCAATATGCAGGGGTCTCAAACTCCGGTCCTGGAGGGCCACCGTGGCTGCAGGTTTTCATTCTAACCCTTTTCTTAATGAGTGTCCTGTTTGTGCTGCTAATTAACTTCATTTGAATTGATTTGCTCGTGAAGACGCAGACCCCTCAATTGTTTCTTTTTCCTTAATTAGCAGCCAAACAATAATGAGATACAAAATGAGCCAAAACAACTGGTGTCCATCACACAATATCTGAAAATAAAGAAAGATGAAGGCCTCAGGAATGTCGATCTGCATGCTCAGGTCCCCCAGTGCTCTTAAAAAAGAGAAAATCCACAATTTCAGAAATGTCTGCTAACGCACCACGAGAGCAGCAACAAGCCACAGAATTAAAGAACGAGTTTAATTAACGACAACGAGACTCGGCGCCTCATGAAGCGACTGGTTGGAGTTTGGGGCCCTGACTTAGGTGGTCTTCTGTCGGCCCACTCACTTCACGTTTCATTTCTGTTTAAGGGAAGAGATGAAGAAATTCAGGAGGCCAAATTTTTAAAAAACACGTCAATTAAAATAAATTCAAACGAAGTTAATTAGCAGCAACTAAGCTACTGTTTGGAGTGAAATTGGTAGAAGGTCTTCTGCCGGCTCACTCAATTCACGTTTCATTTCAGTTTGGGTGCCATTTAAGGAAAGAAACGAAGCCATTCAGGGGAACAAATCTAAAAAAATAA
Source organism: Polypterus senegalus (assembly GCF_016835505.1). NCBI lineage: Eukaryota > Metazoa > Chordata > Cladistia > Polypteriformes > Polypteridae > Polypterus > Polypterus senegalus. The sequence continues at coordinate 157,644,774 of NC_053166.1, read as the reverse complement.
CAACTCAATGAAAACGAAAGGAAAAAGAGTTAATTATCACAAAAACGGGTCACTAATTAAGAAGAGGGTTAGAATGAAAACCTGCAGCCAGTTTGAGACCGCTGCCTTAGTGGGATCTGGACTGTGGTGCTGGGAAGTCTGGGCTACCGTATTCAGCTCGATGCCGTCATGCCATTTCTATATGTATAAAATCTGTCCGCTTTTCACAAGAGCGCTACTTAACGGATTTCGATCGGGCTTTTTTAATAATAAATTTTATTTGTATTGCACTTTACATTTTAGCAATCTCAAAGTGCTACAGAGTAAAAACAAAGTAATAAACAAGAGAATCTATAAAATACTTTGCCAAAATGTCTTTCTAAGAAGATGAGTTTTTAAGTTTCGTTTAAAAGCATCGGTCGACTGTGAGGCTCTCAGGTAGTCAGGGAGATTTTTCTAGAATTTGCTTGAACCTTCCAGTTGATTTTGCGACTTCTAAGTATCCGAGTTCGCTTGTGGTACCGATTTATTAGCGCGAATCTGAGAGAGAGAGACTCATCGGGGGGTGGGGCCCTCCTCAAGGGGCGTGTCTTACATCCCCTTAGCTAGCGAATGAGAGGACAACTTAATGGATTTAGATGGTTTTGGGGTTTTTTTTTTTTCTATAATTTGCTTGAACATTCCGGTTGATTTTGCGACTTCTCTCCCGACGCTAATCCGAGACCGAGGGGACAGGAAAGCGTGACGTCAGGAGTGGGGAGCTGGGCAGGGTGTGGCCCTCCTCGCTGTCCTGTTTCACTACTACATGGGGGGCAGCTAGTTGACTTTCCCCAACCTGCACCTTCCAAATGTATTTCATAGTCCATCGCCGCTCCGCCTGTACCTGGCAAACATGCGAAGGTCCTCTTCATTCTGGGCAGCCGGGACACTGAGGATGACCTCGCGCTCATGTTCCGACAGGCTGGCCAGCAGATTCTCGATCATCCTTTTGCTGAGTGGAGAGTCGCCACCTGTAACCATCTCAGCACTGGAGTTGTCCATACTGGGGCTGGTCAAGGTCATGTCATCACTGCTAGCTGCCATGGGGGGACAAAGTGAATGAAAACATACATTTGCCTTAGTGATGAGATTTCAAATGTGTTATCTTGCTGAAGGGCGGAGGTCTCATTGATGTTTTCTTTCTCTAGTTTGAGCTCACAAATTAATGTCACATATACAGAGAAATACTCAACATGCACGTCTGAGCAACACGCGCGGGTCTTACCTGGAATTACAAGTCACCAGCTTCCGAGTAAGCCTTTGTAGCGCGACATGCATACGTGTGTGTGGCTTGTGACCCTCAAAGGCTTTGTACCTTTCAGATATGAAGAGCATTCTTGTATGTTATGGTAAATCAGATATTACAGTGGGTAGAGAAATGAATCCCCCCTTCAAAATAGTCCCATTTTTTTTTTGCTTTACAGCCTTAAATGAAAACACAAACCAATATTTTTTCCAGCTTTACTTACTCAATGCAATCTAAAACATCCAAGTGAAAGATATCACAGCTACAGTTCAGAAGAATTTAAAAAAATAAAAAAGAAGAAATCCTCACATGAATAAAGGACCCCCTAAACTCAAACAAGTGTCAGTGCCCACCATTTCCATTGCGGTTACTGGCGTCCTGCCACCTGTGATCAGTTGTAACGAGTGTGATTAGTGAAGCTGTTCCTGGTCCATTCATTCCCTTCCTTGGTAGTGCAACGGACAGCACACACCTGACTATGGGTGGCAGGCCACTTTGAAAAGATCTCAGGGATAGAGTTGTGGACAGACAGAAGACAGGAGATGGAGACAAAAACATCTCAAAGGCTTTATCAATCCCAAGGAGCCCAGTAAAGTCCATCGTAAAGAAGTGTTTGGTACGACTAGGGCCCTCCAAACTGGATGGAAGAGCAAGGAGGAAACTGGTAAGAGAGGCTACCAAGAGGTCAATGGCCACTGTGAAGGAGTTACAAGATTTGATGGCAAAGAGTGGTCATTAATGGTGTGCAGGTGACAACAATTTGACAAGCGCCCCACAATTGTGGCTTGTTTGGGAGGGCCGCACTTCTCAAGAAAGGCCACATTAAGGCTCGTTTGAGTTTTGCCAGAATGCACCTTTAAGATTCTGATGCCAAGTGGAAAAAGGTCTTCTGGTCAGATGAGACCAAAATTGAACTATTTGGCCTCAATACCAAACAGTCCACCAATGCAGTTCACCATCCACAACACACCATACCTACAGTAAAGCATGGAGGGGGCAGCATCCTGTTGTGGGGGGCCTGGGGCTCTCATTAGGGTAGAAGGAAAAATGGATGGGGCAAAATACCATCAAATTCTTGAGGAAAACCTGCTACCCTCTGCCAGAAAGTTGAAGACGGGCCGCATGTTCACCTTTCAACACGACAAACGACCCGCAGCACACAGCAACATTGAGCACACAGTTGGCTGAAGGAGAAAAAAGTGAATGTCCTGGTGTGGTCAGTCAGAGCTCAGACCGAAATCACACTGAACATCTGTGGAAAGATCTGAAGACAGCAGACCACCAACGCTCACCGTCTAATGTGAGTGAACTTGAACAGTTCTGTAAAGAAGAGTGGGGGGCAAATATTGAGTGGGCTCAATCAAGGTGTGCAAAGCTGATAGAGAAGAATCACCACAGGCTCAAGGGTGACATTAAAGCAAAGGGGGGGTCAACAAAATGACATTGACATCGGGGGGGAGCCTTTATTAATCTCAGTAGGTCTTGTTTTTGATTTTTTATCATTCTTCTGAACTGTAGCTGTGATGTCTTTCACTTGGATGTTATCGGTGGCATTGAGTAAGTAAAGCTGGAAAAAATATTGGTTTGTGTTTTCATTTAAGGCTGTAAAGGAAAAAAAATGGGAATATTTTGAAGGGGGGGGGGTTCTTTTCTATAGTGCATCCGGAAAGTATTCCCAGCGCATCACTTGTTCCACATTTTGTTATGTCACAGCCTTGTTCCAAAATGGATTAAATTCATTTTTTTCCTCATTGTTTCTACACACAACACCCCATAATGACAACGTGAAAAAAGTTTACTTGAGGTTTTTGGAAATTTATTAAAAATAAGAAAACTGAGAAATCCCATGTATATAAGTATTCACTGCCTTTGCTCAATACTTTGTTGATGCACCATTGGCAGCAATTCCAGCCTCAAGTCTTTTTGAATGTGATGCCACAAGCTTGGCACTCCTATCCTTGGCCAGTGTCGCCCATTCCTCTTTGCAGCACCTCTCAAGCTCCATCAGGTTGGATGGGAAGCGTCGGTGCACAGCCATTTTAAGATCTCTCCAGAGATGTTCAATCGGATTCAAGTCTGGGCCCCTCAAGGACATTCCCAGAGTTGTCCTGAAGCCACTCCTTTGATATCTTGGCTGTGTGCTTAGGGTCGTTGTCCTGCTGAAAGATGAACCGTCGCCCCAGTCTGAGGTCAAGAGCTCTGGAGCAGGTTTTCATCCAGGATGTCTCTGTACATTGCTGCAGTCATCTTCCCTTTATCCTGACTAGTCTCCCAGTTCCATCCTGCATGCTGCCACCACCATGCTTCACTGTAGGATGGTATTGGCCTGGTGATGAGTGGTGCCTGGTTTCCTTCAAACGTGACGCCTGGCATTCACACCAAAGAGTTCAATCTTTGTCTCATCAGACCAGAGAATTTTGTTTCTCATGGTCTGATAGTCCATCAGGTGCCTTTTGGCAAACTCCAGGCGGGCTGCCATGTGCCTTTTACTAAGGAGTGGCTTCCGTCTGGCCACTCTACCATACCTCCTGATTGGTGGATTGCTGCAGAGATGGTTGTCCTTCTGGAAGGTTCTCCTCTCTCCACAGAGGACCTCTAGAGCTCTGACAGAGTGACCATCGGGTTCTTGGTCACCTCCCTGACTAAGGTCCTTCTCCCCCGATCACTCAGTTTAGATGGCTGGCCAGATCGAGGAAGAGTCCTGGTGGTTTCGAACTTCTTCCACTTACGGATGATGGAGGCCACTGTGCTCATTGGGACCTTCAAAGCAGCAGAAATGTTTTTCTGTAACCTTCCCCAGATTTGTGCCTCGAGACAATCCTCTCCCGGAGGTCTACAGACAATTCCTTTGACTTCATGCTTGGTTTGTGCTCTGACGTGAACTGTCAACTGTGGGACCTTCTATAGACAGATGTGTGCCTTTCAAATCATGTCCAGTCAACTGAATTGACCACAGGTGGACTCCAATTAAACATCTCAAGGATGATCAGGGGCAATAGGATGCACCTAAGCTCAATTTGGAGCTTCATGGCAAAGGCTGTGAATACTTATGGACATGTGATTTCTCAGTTTTCTTATTTTTAATAAATTTGCAAAAACATCAAGTAAACTTTTTTCACGTTGTCATTATGGGGTGTTGTGTGTAGAATTCTGAGGAAAAAAATGAATTCAGTCCGTTTTGGAATAAGGCTGTAACATAACAAACTGTGGAAAAAGTGATGCGCTGGGAATACTTTACGGATGCTCTGCATATCCACTGTAACTCCGGGTGTTCGGATTTGGTAGGATTTAATATTCTGCTCAGCTGCTAGCACCACTGGCCTGTACGCCAAACACTGCCACCCTCCTCCTCCTCCTCACACACACACACATTCTCACCATTTTTCGACCGAGGGCTACGTACTTGGAGAGCCAAAGCTCAAGGCGTTAGGAGTGCTGAGGCTCCTTCCTCCCACTCGGGTGGTCAGCAGCAGTTCCTCATCTCGCAGCCGTGGCTCTTCCTCAGCAGGAGGCACCAACAGGCAAACATAGGTGTGTAACTGCATAAGCAAACGATGCTGCAACATCCAAATGACCATCTGAATCAGCTGCACCTGCCAGAAGGAAGAAAGGAACAGACGACATGTGTTAGGGCCCAGGCTGGCTAGGACTGCCTTGAGTCCACGGTACCTGCTGGGTGGTTGTAGTGTCGGGGCTCGTTTATACTTCACGGTCAGAACGCGGACGCGCCCTCATCATGGCTGCCACGCATTCTCAGCGTTCATTTGATGTGTCCTCTGAGCAGGTCCTCAGAAATTAAAGCGACGCATGCGCGAGATGCACCACCAGCAAAAAGCCAGCGCAGTGTCACCAAGTCGGGACATGACGTCAGAGTCTCTGTTTACTAGCTACACGTGACAGAAAGCCGCTTTGCACATCGATGTGCGCGCTTCGATGTTTGATGAACGGCTCGATGTGGTGAAGCAAAATGCCGACCTACAAATACATTGGCGGTGCTTTTATATTCAAGCGTCGCATATTCCCGATCGTAACGACGCAATACATTTTCAAAGTCTCACATGCCATCTTCTGTGCCGATGCTTGCTGGAATGGGCGTATCCCTGGATTGACGGATGTAATCATCCATCCATCTTCATCCACTTATCCGGGGTCGGGTTGCAGGGGCAGCAGCTTGAGCAGAGAGGCCCAGACTTCCCTCTCCCCGGCCACTTCTTCCAGCTCTTCCGAGAATCCCATGCTCCCAGGCCAGCCGGAGACATAGTCCCTCCAGCGTGTCCTGGGTCTTCCCCGGGCCTCCTCCCGGTTGACGTGCCGAACACCTCACCAGGGAGGCGTCCAGGAGGCATCCTGATCAGATGCCCGAGCCACCTCATCTGACTCCTCTCGATGCTCTACTCTGAGCCCCTCCCGGATGACTGAGCTTCTCACCCTATCTTTAAAGGGAAAGCCCAGACACCCTGCGGAGGAAACTCATTTCAGCCGCTTGTATTCGCGATCTCGTTCTTTCGTCACTACCCATAGCTCATGACCATAGGTAAGGGTAGGAGCGTAGATCGACTGGTAAATTGAGAGCTTTGCCTTACGGCTCAGCTCCTTTTCACCACGACAGACCGATGCAGAGCCCGCATCACTGCGTATGCCGTACCGATCCGCCTGTCGATCTCACGCCCATTCTTCCCTCACTCGTGAACAAGACCCCAGATACTTGAACTCCTCCACTTGGGGCAGGATCTCTCCCCCAACCCTGAGAGGGCACTCCACCCTTTTCCGGCTGAGGACCATGCTCTCGGATTTGGAGGTGCTGATTCTCATCCCAGCCGCTTCACACTCAGCTGCTAACCGATCCAGAGAGAGCTGAAGATCACGGCCTGATGAAGCAAACAGGACAACATCATCTGCAAAAGCAGTGACCCAATCCTGAGTCCACCAAACCGACCCCTTCAACACCCTGGTTGCGCTTAGAAATTCTGTCCATAAAAGTTATGAACAGAATCGGTGACAAAGGGCAGCCCTGGCGGAGTCCAACTCTCACTGGAAACGGGCTCGACTTACTGCCGCAATGCGGACCAAGCTCTGACACCGTTGTACAGAGACCAAACAGCTCTTATCAGGGGTCCGTACCCCATACTCCGAGCACCCCCACAGGATTCCCCGAGGGACACGGTCAATGCCTTTCCAAGTCCACAAAACACATGTAGACCGGTCGGGCAAACTCCCATGCACCCTCCAGGACTCTGCTAAGGGTGAAGAGCTGGTCCACTGTTCCGCACCAGGACTAAAACCACACTGTTCCTCCTGAATCCGAGGTTCACTATCCGACGGACCCTCCTCTCCAGAACCCCGAATAGACTTTTCCAGGGAGGCTGAGGAGTGTGATCCCTCTATAGTTGGAACACACCCTCCGTCCCCTTTTAAAGAGGGGACCACCACCCCGGTCTGCCAATCCAGAGGCACTGTCCCGATGTCCATGCGATGTTGCAGAGACGGTCAACCAAGACAGTCCTACAACATCCAGAGCCTTAAGGAACTCCGGCGATCTCATCCACCCCGGGCCCTGCCACCAAGGAGTTTTTGACCACCTCGGTGACTTCAGTCCCAGAGATGGGAGAGCCCACCTCAGAGTCCCCAGGCTCTGCTTCCTCATTGGAAGGCATGTTAGTGGGATTGAGGAGGTCTTGAAGTACTCCTCCCACCACCCATAACGCCCGAAGTCGAGGTCAGCAGCGCACCATCCCCACCATATACGGTGTTGACACTGCACTGCTTCCCTCCTGAGACGCCGGACGGTGGACCAGAATCTCCTGAAGCCGTCCAAAGTCGCTCTCCATGGCCTCCAAACTCCTCCCATGCCCGAAGTTTTGCCTCAGCAACAACCGCCGCTCCGCTTGGCCTGCCGGTACCTATCAGCTGCCTCCAGAGACCCACAGGACAAAAAGTCCTATAGGACTCCTTCTTCAGCTTGACGGCATCCTCACACCGTGTCCACCAACGGGTTCGGGATTGCCGCCACGACAGGCACCACCACCTTGCGCCACAGCTCCGTCAGCCGCCTCAACAATAGAGGCACGGAACATGGCCCATTCGACTCAATGTCCCCACCTCCCTCGGGACGGGTTGAAGTTCTGCCGGAGGTGGGAGTTGAAGCTACTTCTGACAGGGGACTCTGCCAGCCGCTCCCAGCAGACCCTCACAACACGCTTGGGCCTACCAGGTCTGACCGCATCTTCCCCACCATCGGCCAACTCACCACCAGGTGGTGATCAGTTGACAGCTCCGCCCTCTCTTCACCCGAGTGTCCAAGACATATGGCCGCAAGTCCACGACACACCACAAAGTCGATCATCGACCTGAGGCCTAGGGTGTCCTGGTGCCAAGTGCACATATGAACACCCTTATGCTTGAACATGGTGTTCGTTATGGACAATCCATGACGAGCACAGAAGTCCAATAACAAAACACCGCCGGGTTCAGATCGGGGCCATTCCTCCCAATCACGCCCTTCCAGGTCTCACTGTCATTGCCCACGTGAGCATTGAAGTCTCCCAGCAAAACGAGGGAATCCCCAGAAGGTCTGCCCTCTAGCAACCCTCCAGAGACTCCAAAAGGGTGGATACTCCAAACTGCTGTTCGCGATACGCACAAACAACAGTCAGGACCCTTCCCCACCCGGGGGAGGGAGGCCACCCTCTCGCCCACCGGGTAAACCCCAATGCACAGGCTCCAGTCGGGGCAATAAGTATGCCCACACCTGCTCGGCGCCTCACCGGGCAACTCCAGAGTGGTAGAGAGTCCAGCCCCTCTCAAGGAGATTGGTTCCAGAGTCCAAGCTGTGTGCCGAGGTGAGTCCACTATATCTAGCCGAACCTCTCACCTCGCACACTAGCTCAGGCTCCTTCCCTTCAGAGAGGTGACATTCCACGCCCCAAGAGCCAGTTTCTGTAGCCGAGGATCAGACCGCCAAGGTCCCGCCCGCCACCACCCAACTCACATTGCACCCAACCTCCTTGGCCCCTCCCATAGGTGGTGAGCCCATGGGGAGGAGGACCCACGTTACCTCTTCGGCTGTGCCCGCCGAGCCCCATGGGTGCAGGCCCGGCCACCAGGCGCTTGCCCTCGAGCCCCACCTCCAGGCCTGGCTCCAGAGTGGGGCCCCGGTGACCCGCGTCCGGGCAAGAGAAAACGTCGTCCACAGTTTTTATTCTTCATTGGAGGTTTGTTTGTTGGATGTAATCATTAAACATCTTTTTTTAGAGATATTGCGGTAAGGTATCATCGGAATTTAATGGACGCTTCACAAGTCACAACACAACAAAGCCGAACCTGTTCTCACCGTGATGATATCTCGCACTGCCACCTGGTGGAATCTTCCAGAATTACGTAAAGATATAAAGATCCCAAAACAAACAGAACCATGGAGTGCTTACAAAACAATTCTCTTTTAAATTTAGAGTAATAATCCTGTGAGGTCTGTCACAAACTGGTAACAAATACTGGGTTACATGCAGACCAGTATGAAGGGTGTTACCTGACTTAACAACCTCTAATGCTGGAGTCCAGCAGAAAGCAGATCTCCTATGTATCTTATGACGACAACATTTATTTCTATAGCACATTTTCATACAAATAACGTAGCTCAAAGTGCTTTACATCAGGGGTGTCAAACTCCAGGCCTGGAGGGCCGCAGAGGCTGCAGGTTTTCATTCTAGCCCTTTTCATAATAAGTGACCAGTTTTCCACTGCTAATTAACTTCTTTTCTTTAGCCCTGTTTTTAAGGATTCAGTCCCCTGAATTGATTCTTGTCTTCATTAAATGACAGCCAAACAGAAATGAGACGTGAAACGAGCCAACAGTTGACCAATTAAACTGGGGATTCAAACTCCAACCAATTTCACTCCAACCAGTTCCTTAATGAGATGCCGATTCTTGCTGTTAATTAAACCCGTCATTTCATTCCATGGCTTGTTGCTGCTCTCATTCTACCACAGCAGACATTTCCAAAACTGTTGATTTTCTGTTTTACTGAGACTTTCACCTTTCTTTATTTTCAGCTACTGTGTGATGGGCACAGAGGTTAGCTGGTCACGTGGCGGCTTGTTTCGTGTCTCATTATTGTTTGGCTGCTAATTAAGGAAAAAGAAACAACAAAGGGGTATGAGTCACGTCAATTAAAATAAAGGCAAAAGAAGCTAATTAGCAGCAAACACTGATCACTAATTAAGGAGATGGTTAGAATGAAAACCTGCACCCATTGCAGCCCTCCAGGACTGGAGTTCAACCGGCCTGCTTTACATGATGAAGAAAAGACAAAATAAGAATTAAAATAAGACAACACTAAGAGTAAGGTCCGATGGCGGCCAGAAGAAACAAAAAAAAACTACAGACGGCTGGAGAAAAAATAAAATCTGCAGGGGGTCATGAGACCACCCAGCCCCCTCTGGGCATTCTACCTAACATAAATGAAACAGTCCTCTTTGTATTTAGGGTTCTCATGTAGACTTCTGGCTTTTAATCCATCAATGTAGGAACATCACGGTGCTTTGATTAGGTGGTAGTAGTGCAGATCGCCATCACAGAAAACCGAGAAAAGAAACAGAAGAGAGAGTAGGGCTTAGTACGGATTTTAGAGCCACCATGAATAGTTATGGTAATAAATTGAATATACAGAGTATCATGAAGCCAAGAGAAAGCCACGTTACAGTAACGTGTTTTTCGCAGTTTTTTTTAAAGTGCTCCACCGTATCAGCCTGGCGAATTCCTATTGGCAGGCTATTCCAGATTTGAGGTGCCTAACAGCAGAAGGCCGCCCGCCTCACCACTTCTTTTAAGTTTAGCTCTTGGACCTACCTTGATTTGCTTTCTAATGTGCTCCTTCAATAGGCTGATTGACTGACGCAGGAAATTAAGAAACGGCATAAAGCAGTAAAGAACTTCTGAGCTTTGATCCAGTCAAGTCAAGTCAGGTCAGGTTGGGGGGCATGCACTGGCACAGCGCGCTGCCGCACTCACCACACGACGAAACAACTTGCAACCCCCCAGGCAGACACGTGGTCCAGTCCCACCCTCTGGAAATGACCCTCTATCTGCCGCAGCCTGGTGTTACGTGGGCGACCCCTTGGCCTGGTCCAGCCACTCGGGTCCCCAACAATGAGGATCTTTACAAGCCGGATCACCCTCGGGTAATCGCACCACATGGCCGTAGTGCCGTAACTGACGCTCCCTCACAGTGCAGGTCATGTGCCTCATTCGGGACTCCATGAGCAACACAAAAACCCACACAAATCGCTCCAGAAATTCCTTTCTTCCTAGTGCCATACGACTTTTCAATAAGAAATAATCGGCGATAATGATTAAGGTTTTGATATATATCCTGTAACCTTTTTTTTTTGGTGTAAATATGTATTATCCAACTGCCTTACCTTTCTTGTTTCTATTTGTCTGTTTTATTTCATTCTGTCTGTTATTAGATGCAACTGAGAAGGCAAATTCCATGTTTTCTTGTGTAAACCTGACTAAATAAAGAAACGTTAAACCTTAAAGTCAAACCAAGGATTCTCTGAAGAGACCAAAGGAGCCCAGTCTTCATCTCAGGTCACTGGATGGCGTCCAGGTCTCACAACCATATAGCAAGAGAGGAAGCATCAGGGCTCTAAAGACTTGGACCTTCGTCCTTTTGCTGATATCAGGGGCGCCACACACCCCTTTAAAGTGACCTCATGACCCCCCCATGCTCTCCCAATCCGTCCACTGACTTCACAGGAAGACTCACCAGAGACATGAATGTCACTGCCGAGGTAAGTAAACCTCTCAATGACGAGGTCAACTCTCTCCGCAGACAGGCACACCGCTGATGGCCGTGCCCATGAGGTCATTAAAGGCCTGATGTTGTTTTTTTATCCAAGAACCTCGCAAGCCCAGGATCAAAAAATAAATAAATACTTGACATAAGTAGCTAATTCACATGAGAAAAGAAATATTTGCAGAAACAGATGAATGTTGGAAGGAAACCTTGTGGTGGAAAGGCGGACTCCTCTGTGGCTTCACATTCCAGCTGGTGCAGTAATTGTCATTACCACAATAGGGGTCACATCACAACGCCACCGAAGATGCCCAGGCATTCACTAGAGAAGACAATTCGGCCTGAATCCACACCTTTTAATTAATAAGGTCAAAGTGTCTCACCTCCTGTACAAGTGGTGCCAATGGGTTCTTGAATTCCGACAGGCACACTGGTAGAGAGAACTTGGCCAGCATTGACAGCAGGTCGTGACCTGGGAAATGTTGGGAGAACTGCTCAGCCAGTGGTGAATAGCTAAGGGGGGAAAGAAAAGAAGAAATAAGATTAAAATATTTGTCCATCTTTTGAATCTGTCCATTCTGGCAACAATGAGCAGAGGGCAGAAAACATTCCAGGAATGGAGTGGGGTGGCATTTTCATTGCATTCAGGTTCAACTTCAGTAATGCGGGCTCTGCAACGGTCTGTCGTGGTGAAGAGAGAGCTGAGCCAACAGGCGAGGCTGTCGATTTACCATTCGCTCTGCGTTCTTACCCTCACTTATGGCCACGAGCGTTGGGTGGTGACGGAAAGAGCAAGATCGCGGATACAAGCGGCCAAAATGAGTTTTCTCCGCAGGGTGGCTGGACTTTCCCTTAGATGTAGGGTGAGGAGTTCAGTTATCTGGGACAGACTCGGAGTCGAGTCGCTGCACCTCCACATTGAGAGGAGTCAGTTGAGGTGGTTTGGGCAGCTGGTCAGGATGCCCCCTGGACGCCTCCCTGAGGGTGGGTGTTTCCCAGGCATGTCCCACTGGGAGAAGGCCACGGGGCAGACCCAGGACACAATGGAGGGATCATATCTCCCGGCTGGCCTGGGAACGCCTCGGAGTCCTCCCAGAGGAGCTGGAGGAGTTGGCTGGGGAGAAGGAGGTCTGGGCTTCCCTGCTTAGGCTGCTGCCCCCACGACCTGACCTTGGATAAGCAGTGGATGATGGATGGACGGAAGGTTCAACTTTGGGATGTGACCAGAATACCACAGAGTAGAGGCAGGGATTCAGATTCAGCCTCCCAGGATTATCTGCTCACACGGCGTGGACAGGCCTACAGGTTTATGTGGGCAGAGCTGCATGGCACACTTGCCTGTGTTCTGCACCGTTAGGTGTAAATGAAGGACTGTGTGGAAAAATCTCCTTGCTGCGATGAGATGGCCAAGTGTGAACAATGCGAGTATAGAATGTCGACCTGAAACCTTTGAACCCGAGCTTTGTGTCCATGATGCCAGGACGTAAGGACAAACAAACACTAAGTGAGATGACAAATGGCAAAATGACTTTGCTTCTTCTTTTTATATGTCATCTTTATGAAGTCCAGGAATGTGTGACAGTGTGGGTCCGCTCCATGCTACCAGTTCCCTCCCCGCAATGCCTGTACCATAATTGAGAGATCAGTCGGCACCACAAAGCAAGGGGTGGGTGTATAAAGGTGCCATGTGCTTTTAATTAAAAATCAAGACAGTGTTCAAAAGGACGCTCTATTATATAAAACAATCGTGGGACGAGAAGAGACTTTTTCAAAGAGATAATTTCACGTCCCGCAAGACGAGACTTTGTGCCAAGAGATGATTTGAAAACCTAACAGCTCCAAGCGGCGGTGGAAATAAAAGACAAAGAGTAGAAGACAAAGCAGAAGGTCGTAAAGAGATTCAAAAACGTTGGCGTGATGCACGTGCAGAGCAGGTTAGAGATTACGAAAGTAGTAAAATTCGAAAGTCTCAAAAAAACTGATAGTAAAGATCGCATTAGCGCAAACAAACGGAAATTATTACTCGGTGACATAACAGAACGGAACAAGAGATCGAAAATATGGATTTAGGTGATAATGACTGAGCTACTATAAGTTTAATTAAAAAAAAAATACACAATTCGCTCAGGTTTATATTTATGATCACGGGGAAGTGATGCAACACTCCTGATGTCACGCTTCCCCCACCCCTCGCTCCGCAGCCTCTGTCTCGGATTAGCACGGATATATCGCTCCTGCAAGCGGACTGTGATTCTTAGTGCGATGAGAGAAGTCATGAAATCAACCGGAATGTTCAAGCAAATGAAAAAAAAAAAAAAGATCTCAATCCGTTAAGTAGTTCTCTCGTTCGCTAACGAAGCGGAGTTAAGGTTACGCCCCGAGGCAGACACGTGAGTGACGAGGGCCCCACAGTCTCTCTCAGATTCACGCTAATAAACCGTTACCGCAAGTGAGCTATGATACTTAGCGCGATGAGAAACTCACAAAATCAACCGGAATGTTCAAGCAAATTATAGAAAAAAAAAAAAATCCGTTAAGCAGTTCTCTCGTGAAAAGCGGACAGACAGACAGACGGGTCTAAATAACTTATAAGAAATTTTGCGCTTGGACCACAAAATTTTTAAAACCGTTTTTTAGCGAGCACCTATGGGCCAAGGGTAACCTACATTTCAAATTTCAAGTCCCAAGTCCTCTTGGTTCGGGAGATTTTGTGATGAGCGAGTTGGTGGTACAGTAATAGACTTTTACGGCTTCAGTCGATCGCGGATTTTATATGTCAGCATATCTAAATATACTAGGCTGACCCGCCTTTTAAGTTTTAATTCAATCTGTAGATCAATTTGATATTTTATACAAACTCATTCATTTGGTTATATTGCATTTGAGCGTATTACTTTAATACTCGTAGTTTGTTATTTTTGTGATGAAACAAACTTTTTTTCTATATTGAGGTCGCCCTTTTGAACCCCCCTGATATTTGTACTCCATCAACATGAATTATTTCCAGAGACATCATTTTGTCTATTTTTCCAGCACATCGCGCACAAAAGCAAGGGAATGATGGGAGCACCAGAACTCTGCTCACATCATGTCGCCTGCATCGCAAGCTGCAAGTAGTAAGTCTGTGATAAGCGGAATACCGCTACGATTTCCACTCACGGGACGGAAGCACAATCCCGACTTCTTTTATATAGTAAGAAAGAAGAAGAAGATATCGCACAGTCTGGAGTAGAAAATCATCTTTTACCTGGAAAAACGAAACTACAAATCCCATCGTGCATTGCAAAATGGACGGGGCGTGTGTGAAACTCCGCACCTGCGTAGCACTCACGGGACGGAAGGACAATCCCGACCGCTTTTATATAGAAGGATAACGCAGATTTTTCTTTTTACTTCTGGTACATGCCTCCTCAGTTGGTTTGCCCAGTTGATGTCATACAAGGGACGCTATTGGCGGATGGCTAAGAAGCTACCCAATCAGAGCACGCAGTTAACTTCCCGTGTGCTGATTGGCTCAGTGACGGAGCGGCGATTCGATTGCGCTGCGTTAACCAGGAAGTCTCGCCTCGCTCATTCAGCATCAACGTGTTCCGCTGTGTAAAGAGTTAACTTTTGTGCTCTTTTGTGATTATCTTTGTGCGTAGTCAAGCCCTTCATTGTGGCTCCAAAACGTTCTGTCTGTCGTAACGGCTGTAAACATATTTGATATCAGAGACACTCGATACCTTTAAAATAATATTTAGGTTTTACTGTATATAAACAGCAAACCCCGCGATAAAGGAGGGATCACTGTATTTGGCTTTTATGTATAGAGATTTGAATCGGCCCTCTTTATCTGAGCTGCGGACACGCTACACCACACAATGACTCCAGTACAATGGCAGCGGCCTTCACATCCACTTCAATCAAGGATCTGTGGCAGCAGAGTTGAATTGTGTCACTCTTGACTAATCCAGATCACGTCAAACTCATGCAGTTCTGAGGTAAGCAGGAGCCAACTCTCTAAAGCCACATCATTAGTTCCACCAAGTTAGCAGCACACAAGATCCGTCAGCGCTTCAAACAGCCTGAATTCTTTGAGGCATGGACTTGGCAAGGTGTCGGATACACAGTGATCCTGGTCCAGCCTGACATTCATACTGCGCACCTCCTGTTTCATCCACTTCACGTCGTCTGCTGGAATGAGATCTGCAGACTAGGCAGGCCACTGGAATAAAATGGAGTGGCTGTCATGTTTGTGGAACCAGCTAGAGATGATGTAAAGGGTACACTGGCCCATAAAGTGGCGTATATAACAGGCAACAGCGCTCATGGCGCTCAAATGATATTACATAAGACAAGAGGGATCTACGGATTCATGCCTACTACAACAAATTCTGATCTTACATACATGCTTATCTGCATGGCATGGCACACATTGAAATTTGTCAGAGTAACGTTTTCCCAGTTTTCAACATCCATTTTTGTTGATTAAGGACGTGTTGCAGCCTCTCTGACAGAAACGGGACCCAATGTGCTCTTCTGCTGCTGCGGCCCATCGGGTTCAAAGTCCAATGCATTGAGCATTCAGAGATGCCCTTCCACACACCACTGTTGTGAGCAGGGGCTATTTGAATAGTGGTGGCCTCCATCCATCCTCTTCCGCTTATCTGAGATCGGGTCGCGGGGGCAGCAGCTTGAGCAGAGATGCCCAGACTTCCCTCTCCCCGGCCACTTCTTCCAGCTCTTCCGGGGGAAACCCATGCTCCCAGGCCAGCCGGGAGACATAGTCCCTCCAGCGTGTCCTGGGTCTTCCCCGGGTCCTCCTCCAGGTTGGACGTGCCTGGAACATCTCACCAGGGAGGCGTCCAGGAGGCGTCCTGATCAGATGCCCGAGCCACCTCATCTGACTCCTCTCGATACGGAGGAGCAGTGGCTCTACTCTGAGCTTCTCATCCTATCTTTAAAGGAAAGCCCAGACACCCTGCGGAGGACACTCATTTCAGCCGCTTGTATTCGCGATCTCGTTCTTTCGGTCACTACCCACAGCTCATGACCATAGATGAGGGTAGGAGCGTAGATCGACTGGTAAATTGAGAGCTTTACCTTACGGCTCAGCTCCTTTTTCACCACGACAGACCGATGCACACCCCGCATCACTGTGGATGCCGCACCGATCTGCCTGTCGATCTCACGCTCCATTCTTCCCTCACTCGTGAACAAGACCCCGAGATACTTGAACTCCTCCACTTGGGGCAGGATCTCTTCCCCAACCCTGAGAGGACACTCCACCCTTTTCCGGCTGAGGACCATGGTGTCGGACTTGGAGGTGCCGATTCCCATCCCAGCCGCTTTACACTCGGGTGCGAACCGATTCAGAGAGAGCTGAAGGTCACAGCCTGATGAAGCAAACAGGACAACATCATCTGCAAAAAGCAGTGACCCAATTCTGAGTCCACCAAACCGGACCCCCTCAACGCCCTGGCTCAACATCCATAAAAGTTATGAACAGAATCGGTGACAAAGGGCAGCCCAGGCGAAGTTCAACTCTCACTGGAAACGGGTTCAACTTACTGCCGGCAATGCGGACCAACCTCTGACACCGGTTGTACAGGGACCAAACAGCTCTTATCAGGGGGTCTGGTACCTACATTATGTAGTAATAATGCATTGTTCAGTAGTTGTCCGGATTCGGAAACAGCAAACACAAAGGTTTATCTGGAGGCGACTGTACTGTTTTTCTGAATTTTTTACTAGAACGTGGTCATCTCAGGAGTGATGTCAATCACGGCTCCGAGGTAAATAGAAAGCATAATTAGAGCGCTGTCAAAATTTCTTAAGATTATATCCGTCTTCTCCCTTCCATTGTTTTGTAGAACAGCAACTAAACCCATTGACCCCTTTATAGGGTGGTCAAGATCCAATTATGAATTATGATTTATGCGGGGACGATTCCAGTTTGGCGCGAAGACAATTCTTCATGTCATCAGTTCGTAAACTTCTCGATGGTCCGGGAATTTTCGGGTGATTTTCTATGTAATACAGTGATCCCTCGCTATATCGGGCTTCGACTTTCGCGGCTTCACTCCATCGCGGATTTTAAATGTAAGCACATCTAAATTTATATCACAGATTTTTCCCTGGTTCGCGGATTTCTGCGGACAATGGGTCTTTTAATTTATGGTACATGCTTCCTCAGTTTGTTTGCCCAGTTGATTTCATACAAGGGACGCTATTGGCGGATGGCTTAGAAGCTACCCAATCAGAGAATGTATTACATATTAAATAAAACTCCTCAATGATATACGATGTGCTTCCCGCGCGGTGCTTGACTGTTTGCTTTTCTCGGTCTCTCTCATTCTCTGCGCCTGACGGAGGGGTTGTGAGCAGAGGGGCTGTTTGCCTAGAGGATACAGACGCGCCTCTAAAAAATGCCGCTTTATCACAGTGCTTGGCATACTTAAAAGCCCAACAGCACGTATTGATTTTTTGATTGTTTGCTTTACTCTCTCGCTCTCTCTCTGACATTCTCTGCTCCTGACACGCATTCTTTGAAGAGAAGATATGTTTGCATTCTTTGAATTGTGAGAAAGAACTGTCATCTCTGTCTTGTCATGGAGCACAGTTTAAACTTTTGACTAAAGGGTGTTATTTCATGTCTAGAGGGCTCTAATAATGTTAATAGTGTGGGAGAGTTTACAAGGGCTTAAAATATATAAAAATAACCATACAAACATATGGTTTCTACTTTGATTTTCACCTATCGTGGGGTTCTGGAATGCAACCCCGCGATCGAGGAGGGATTACTGTAAACTTAATAAATTATAGCATAATGAAAATTGAATAATTAGATCTGGACCACCCTATACACACTACATTGATTAACTTTCAGCCATATGATTGGCCATTGAGAGGAGGAGGCCATTTCACTACCAAGCATGCTGACATAACAAAATGGCTGCCGAGTGCATATGGGACCCAAATGTTTGCACACATAAGCCATCTAAACAGTCCTAAACACTCACAACAGCCCTTTGCAGGATTTATGATTAAATTATTATTCTTATTATTATTATTATTGTGGGCAATCCCAAAAGCAGGGACAGCATAGTGGCCGCGGGTTCAAAGTTCAAACTGGTTCAAGGTGTGACACTGAGCCAGTTCATATACTTGCCTGTGATTTCAACATTATGTATGTCATCTCCATAAGTGACAACTGGCGATGAACAGATTTAATAAAGGCCAAATAATAATATTACATATTAAAGTGTTGAGACATCCTCTAACCTTTTGCTTTGTTGTTTACTATGTAAACCTTAAAAGTAAAAATTGCCTTATAAAACAAGAATGAAATTAACGGTGCTAATTAAAGTCTCTTAGTACGTAGATTTTGAACTTAGGGGATCAAATCTTGTCACTGATATTATGTGACCACTTCACCTGCCTGTACCCCAACTGGAAAACCAATTATATCTCAAATGTTGTAAGTCGCCTTAGATAAAGACATCTGATAAATAAGAAATAATAATAATAATGATGATGATGATGATGATGATGATGATGATGTGACAACATAAAGAAAGGTATAAACTTACAGAGAGATGTTGGCATGTGGAGACAGCATGTACACGTTGTTCTCACACAGAGGATAGATGATGATGGCTTTCCCCAATACACCAAATGGGCAGCAAGCTGAAAAACCTGAAAACGACAAAGAAACACATCGTGACATTTCTGAAGAAGGCCGATGCTTGCCATTCTAACTTCCCAGCGCTGCACAGCAGTAATGTGCAGTATGTGAGTGGAGCTCGCAGCCTCCCTGAAGGATTACATGTGTAGGTGTGTGTGTGTGTGTGTGTGTGTGTGTGTGTGTATACAAGACTTTATTAACGCTCCCTATGAAACAAATCATTTTTACACAAAGCTGTCAGTGGCTATGTCTTGCATGAATGAAATATGCCATTTGAAAAGCATTAACATGTTTAATTTTACTGAAGCATTTAATAGGACTTCCTTAATTCACAGGCATTTAAACTTTTGCCCTTCTCTCGTGTTTACACAAAATGTGGGATTTATGGCTCCAGAATTCATTTAGGAGGAGAAGGAATGGCAGCCTGTTTTTAATCTGGTCTCCTCTACCCGCAGGACCGTTTATTTTGTAACTAACTTGCCACACGTCCACCACTCCCTTATAATAAGGGACTGCCGGATGCAGTTCAGTTTGGCTGGAATCGGAAATCAAAACAGCATGCGAATGTAATTAGCAAACCTCAAAATGTTAAACCACAGGGCTTTAGGGGGAAGGATGTATGTCTGGTCATGTGACTTTATTATGGTGTCCCTAAAAAGCCTTTTAACGCAGTGTTTTGTTTTTTTTTGATTATACATTGCCCTGCTGTAACTGCTGAGGCCTTCATCATCAGCGCAGAAGGAATATGTCTGCTACAAGTGAAATAAAGCGAGAAAAACAAAAAGACTGCAAGAGAAACCACAAGATTGCCCTTTTTCTGCTGAATACAGTCGCCCAGATTAACATAAACGGACCTTTCAGGCCCGTGGCATAAATATAATATTCTCAAACTTACTTAATCCTATTCAGGGTTTCTGAAGGGTATCCTAGGAGCACAAGCCACAAAACAGAAATCATCCATTGACAGACTGCCAGTCCATCACAGGGCACACTCACACTCGGCCAAAGTCGAACTGCCATTTAACCCAAAACGTGAGACTGCCAGTCCATCACAGGGCACACTCACACTCGGCCAAAGTCGAACTGCCATTTACAGTAATCCCTCCTTGATCGCAGGGGTTGCGTTCCAGACCCGCGATAGGTGAAAATCCGCGAAGTAGAAACCATATGTTTGTATGGTTATTTTTATATATTTTAAGCCCTTATAAACTCTCCCACCCTGTTAACATTATTAGAGCCCTCTAGACATGAAATAACACCCTTTAGTCAAAAGTTTAAACTGTGCTCCATGACAAGACAGAGATGACATTTCTTTCTCACAATTAAAAGAATGCAAAAATATCTTCTCTTCAAAGGAGTGTCTGCATCAGGAGCAGAGAATGTCAGAGAGAGAGAGAGCGCTCGCAAAGAAAAGCAAACAATCAAAAAATCAATACGTGTGCTTTTAAGTTTGCCGAAGCACCGCAATAAAGCGGCATTTTTTAGAGGAGCGTCCGTATCTTCTAAGTAAACAGCCCCTCTGCTCACATCTTCTCCGTCAGGCACAGAGAACGTCATAGAGAGAGAGAGAGAGATTAAAGCAAACAATCAAAAAATCAATACATGCTTTTGGGCTTTTAAGTATGCCGAAGCACCGTGATAAAGCGGCATTTTTTAGAGGCCCGTCTGTATCCACTACTAGGCAAACAGCCTCTCTGCTCAAAACCCCTCTGCTCACAACCCCTCCGTCAGGCGCAGAGAGAGTGAGAGAGACCGAGAAAAGCAAACAATCAAGCACCGCGCGGGAAGCACATCGTATATCATTGAGGATTTTTAGTTAATATGTAATACATGCTCTGATTGGGTAGCTTCTAAGCCATCCGCCAATAGCGTCCCTTGTATGAAATCAACTGGGCAAACAAACTGAGGAAGCGTGTAACCTAAATTAAAAGACACATAGTCCACAGAAATCTGTGAACCAGCGAAAAATCTGTGATATATATTTAGATATGCTTACATTTAAAATCCGCGATGGAGTGAAGCCGCGAAAGTCGAACCGCGATATAGCGAGGGATTACTTGTAACCCAAAACACGAGACTGCCAGTCCATCACAGGGCACACTCACACTCGGCCAAAGTAGAACTGCCATTTAACCCAAAACATGCATTTATGGGAATGTAGGTGGAATAATTACCAGGCCTGAGATCTGAAACCAAGACACTGAATGTGCGAGTCTGAAGAGCTAACCACTGTACGTTGAAAACATTTGTCAGTTCAGAGCTAACCACTGTACCACAATGCCATCCCATTTTACATTATTTTTAATGGTATACTGCAAGTAGAACAGCAACTTGGAGAGTTCTCTCTTGCAGGCTGTTATTAAGGTCATCTCCATTATTTACAAATTTTAAAGCTCCTACTGCTGATAATATTATCATACTAGGGGGTTCGCCCCCTGCTCGCTTCGCCCGCCAACAAAGTCCTCCGCTATGCGCCACCCACTTCGCGTCTCTGCCACTCACCTATGTGGATTTCACTTTCGCCAAACAACAAAACTTTAAATTCTTGCACATACGCCTCTTCATTGAGAAGAAACACTACTTCTCCCTGATGGCAACACGAATTAGACGATCTACAAGTCCCCGACTTAAAGTTTAAATCTGAAAAATATATTCGATCTTTTTTCGCTGTTCCGTTATTTCACCGAGTAATAATTTCCGTTTGTTTGCACAAATGCAATCTTTACTTTCATTTTTTTGAGACTTTCGAATTTCAGTACTTCCGTGATCTCTGACCTGCTCTGCATGTGTCTCGCGCCAACGTTTTTGAACCTCTTTACGACTTTGTCATCTACTCTTTGTCTTTTATTTCCAGCTCCAGGCGTAGTTCAATCTCTTGGCACCTCGCGGGGCGTGAAATTGTCTCTCTGCGAAAGTCACGTCTCGTCCCAGGCTAAAGAGTCTTGTCTCGTGCCATGATTTTTTTGTATAATAGAGAGATATTCTTGACCTTTTCTACTGTGCTGGGCCCCTCCATTTCACTCATCTAGTCCACTTTAATTTCATTCTGCTCAGACTGGCCTGATGCTGGGGTGGTTTGGACTGTGCTCCTGGTCTGGCTGACATGCAGCTAAGAGATGCTGTCTTTGAAGGGTCCCTTGGCACAGACATTGCACTTATTTGTCTCATTTGCTGTACCGTTCATACAAAGAGATTTTAAGTCTCCTTGAGGTTTCCAATTTGGACAGACTCCTTTATAAATAGTCTTAATTATACATCATGTAGAAATTTTGCATGGGTTACATCCAACTATTCCAGTCCATTTGGTTTGGTTATGAAAAATCCTTTCAAAGAGAATTTTAGGCAAACATTGTGCTGCTAAGCGGGTCCCAACAATAGATAAAAACATACAAATTTTGTTTGAAATTTTTGATTTGCGCACAAATTGTGACTACGACTTAAAGACATACAGACAGTTAGTAAGGACACCATGGAACAACAAGAAATGTGTGATGGGCTACTTTGGCGAAACTGTCCAGAGTACAGAGGGCTTGTCCGTCGTAACTGTGGTGATGCATACAAATCATAAATAGTTCTAGTCTTTACAATGCCTCGTCTCCAAAATTTCACATCTGTAAATATTTCCAGGACAGACGGTTGGCTTAATGGTCAGATGGCTTTTACGCACATATTTAGGGTGATTTGGTCGTAAGCATGAGGTGCTGTTTTGTTCTTCTCTCCTCTTTAGAACCACACAGCTCAGGCGAAAAACAGATAGAAAAATAAAGAAGGTATAACTTAAAAAATGCAAATTCAGAAATAATGAACAAATAACAGTACTGAGATGTTTTCCTATAGGAAAGCTGTGAGCCATACTGAAGTGTATCAAAAACACAACGTATGTTATTAATACACGAGACCTAATGAAATGCGCTGTAACAGACAGAGACTAAAAATGTTAGCATTGTTTAGGCTACAACGTAACCTTCTTGGCGTTAACTTGGGTTCAAAATTTCATGCAACCGCAGTTAATCCCGAGTCAGGCTTGGGGTGACGTATAAAGATGTTTTACGGTGCTAAGCCCAAATAACTCCTGGGATGGTATTCTGCTGCCATCTAGTGGATGAAATAACGTCATGCTGCAAAAACAAATCTATATACAGTGGAACCTCGGGTCACGAACGTCTCAGACCACGTACAAATCGGGTTACGACCAAAAAGTCTGCACAACTTTTGCATCTGTTCACGACCACACACTCGGGTGAAGAACAGGCCAGTTTCCCTTTCGGTTCGTACGCGCCGATGATTTCTGCACGTGTTCAGTCTCTCCCTGTACACTGTTCTTGGTCAGACGTACAGGCATGCAAGGTTAGTTTTTGTATAAATCAAGGATTGTCCCCTGTGCTTAAAACTCATTAAAAACAAAAGTGTTTACAGCGAGCGGTTCGTAAGGCTGTAGCGTGAACTCTTGCAATGTTAGTTTTCTCTGTTCAAGGTTTTCTCAGTGTTATTCGATGTTTTTACGTTAAGTTTACTATTACACTGTGCATTCTACAGTATAATTAACTATTTTATCTTTAAAAAATATATATTTACATACAGTTCGTACGGTCTGGAACGGATTAATTGTATTTACATACAATCCTTTGGGGGAAATGAGTTCGGGTCATGACCAAACCGAGTTTTGGAATGAATTACGGTCGTGACCTGAGTTTCCACTGTACAGTGGTAACTTGAGATACGAGTTTAATTCATTCTGTGACTGAGCTCGTAAGTCAAAATGCTCGTATCTCAAATCAATTTTCCACATTGAAATGAATTGAAATAAGATGAATTCGTGCCAGCCCCCAAAAAGCCACCCCAATTTTTTCTTAAATGTTTTCAATGTAAGAAAAATCTCTATATATAATCTTCATTTGGATCTTGATCTTTGTTTGCCCGCGAATGAATTAGAAGAAGCAGCACTAGATGGCAGTAGAGAGACAGCTAAAACATAGGCATTGCATTAAGAATCTCCTCCAGGCTTATACTACTGGAGACTGTGGTACGCCAGTCACACCTCAAAACACAGACATTCAAACTAAACAAATTGTTGTGCTTTAAATTAACTGAAGAGATCTTCATTTAGATCTTGATCTTTGTTTGTCTGTGAATTCCACGCATGTGTAGACCACCTTCCAGTTTAGTACGTTGTTGTTACTCACGGATGTCAACGATATGCCGGAATAACGAAAGGGGTGGTGGACAGTGTTACGCTGGTTAGAGAATGAGATTGCCGAAGATAAAAGGTACGTGCCTACGTAACATATGAATGAAAGACAGACAGTGGGTAAAATGAATGACAACGTAACAGAACGTTCCGGAAATTCTTATTGTTACGTTGTAGCCGGCGAGTGCTGCGTGTCTCACAGTTGTACCGTGGCTTGCTCACATGTCGGTGAAGTGATCCCTATTTATGCTGTAAAGAGCCTGGATACCTATGTGTCCCCCTTTTATAACAATTGCTCTGTTTATATTGCCGTACTCTTTGGATTGCCACAAAGCAACCTGCGAGATTGGAGAAAGAGAAAGAGATCGTGAGAGGAAACGACAGCGTCGTGAAAACGAGACGGACTGTGAACGGACAGAAGCAGAAATGCTCCTACACCACCACATAATTACGATTCGGACAGTGATTCTGAGTAGGCCGTTCCTATCGAATCAATGTCCAGGGGTTTTCTTTTGTACTTTTGTTTCCTTTATAAAAAAATCATAATGCTGTGCGACGAAGGGCCCAGTTCACGACTGGCAGCCGCGTTTAAACAGGGAGCCCTTCACAGACAACTTTAATACGCGCAACGTAGTTGGGCGCACATGGCTAGTGTATTTATAATGAACAAATATTGTATGCAAACAAAATAAAACCTAATACATAAAAGAGAATCTAAAGAAATAAACAGATGTTGGCGGAGCCCATTAGCGTATTGTAATGTTTTTTTCTTTCCCTTCACTTTTGCCTAACTTAATTATCTTATTCACTATTTTTTTTTGCCACACTTTTGCCACTTTTATTCTGTCTGTCTGTATTTCAGCGGGCATTACCTGTAGTAGTGCCAGATCAGCATCCTGTGCCAACTGCTGGAGGTTCTTCACTGCTGAGCAAGTCTTCATAACCCGCACCAGAGCTGGTGAGCTGTCCAGTGGTAGCTCGTTCACCAAGGACTTCTCATCATCCAGAAGCAGGAGCGCATGGTAAGGCCTTGAGGTAAAAGAAAGTAAAACACAGATGAGCTGCCCAGTGGAGAAGAATACACCAAAGGTCCACTAAGCGCTGGAAGGGCATTGATCTATTCAAACTCAGAGATCATCAGGTTCGATGCCACTAAAGACTACTTGAGAAAATGAAACATGGCAAAGCCGTAAGTTTTAAGGTTCCCAGAGCTTCATGCAGGGATTGCTGTATTGAATGCATACAACATCAATGTACGGTCATATGAAAAAGTTTGGGAAGCCCTCTTAATTCTTTGTATTTTTGTTTCTCATTGGCTGAACTTCCTTTTAATGTCTGACATGCCTTATGGACACAGTAGGACTTCAGAAGTAACATTAAGTTTATTGGATTAACAGAAAATATGCAATATGCATCATAACAAAATTAGACAGGTGCATAAATGTGGGCACCCAACAGAGATATGACATCAATACTTAGCTGAGCCTCCTTTTGCTCCTTTGAGCCTCCAGACGCTGTCCTCCTGTAGCCTGTGATGAGTGTCTGGATTCTGATGTTGGTATTTCTGACTATTCTTCATACAAAATCTCTCCAGTTCAGTTCAATTTGATGGACAGCCTGCTTCAAATCATCCCGTAGATTTTCGATGATATTCAAGTCAGGGACTGTGATGGCCATTCCTGAACATTGTACTTCTCCCTCTGCATGAATGCCTTTGTAGATTTCCAACTGTGTTTTGGCTCCTTGTCTTGTTGGAATATCCAACCCCTGCTTAAGTAACTTCAACTTTGTGACTGATGCGTGAACATTATCCTGAAGAATCTGTTGATATTGGGTTGAATTCATCCGTCCCTCGACTTCAACAAGGGCCCCAGTCCCTGAACTGGCCACACAGCCTCACAGCATGATGGACCCTCCACCAAATCTGACAGTAGGTAGCAGATGTTCTTCTTCCGCCATGCAAAGTGCTTTTTGTTCTGACCAAATAACTCCATTTTTGTCTCATCAGTCCAAAGCACTTTGCTCCAAAATGAATCTGGCTTGTCTAAATGAGCATTTGATACAACAAGCGACTCTGTTTGTGACGTGAGTGCAGAAAGGGCTTCTTTCTCATCACCCTGCCATACAGATGTTCTTTGTACAAATTGCACTGAATTGTAGAACGATGTACAGATACACCATCTGCAGCGAGATGTTCTTGCAGGTCTTTGGAGGTGATCTGTGGTTGTCTGTCTCCATTCTCACAATCCTGCCTCTTCATATCCCGCTCCTGTATTTTTCTTGGCCTGCCAGACCTGCTGAGTTGGTTTAACAGCAACTGTGCCTGTGGCCTTCCATTTCCTGATTCCATTCCTTACAGTTGAAACTGACAGTTTAAACCTCTGAGATGGCTTTTTGTAGCCTTCCCCTAAACCATGAGACTCAACAATCTTTGTTTTCAGATCTTTGGAGAGTTGCTTTGAGGATCCCATGCTGTCTGTCACTCTTCAGAGGAGAGTCAAAGGGAAGGAAGCACAACTTGCAATTGACCACCTTAAATACCTTTGACCACTCGTGATTGGACACTCCAGTCTATGAAGTTCAAGGCTTAACACGCTCATCCAACCAAGTAATCAGCATTGAGCAGTGACAGGCATTCAAATCAGCAAAGTGACAAGGGGACCCACATTTGTGCACAGCCAGTTTTTCACATTTGATTTCAATTTTATACAACTAACTACTGCTTCAAATCACAAAAGTGCACATACTAAATGTAGTTGATGTACCCCACTAATAAAGTACCAGACAATTTGAAATGATCACAAAATGGGTTGGTAGCACGGTGGCGCAGTGGGTAGCGCTGCTACCTCGCAGTTAGGAGACCAGGGTTCACTTCCCGGGTCCTCCCTGTGTGGAGTTTGCATGTTCTCCCCGTGTCTGCATGGGTTTCCTCAGGTGCATTGGCGATTCTAAATTGTGCTTGGTGTGTGTGGGTGTGTGCACAGCCTGCGGTGGCTGGCACCCTGCCCGGGGTTTGTTTCCTGCCTTGCGCCCGGTGTTGGCAGGGATTGGCTCCAGCAGACCTCCGTGACCCTGTAGTTAGGATATAGCGGGTTGGGTAATGGATGGATAAATACTGCTTCACTAAAAATCTTTGTCGTAAAACACCGCAGTACTCAGATGTCCCTTGAAAATGAAGGACAGACCACCGTTATCTTTTTTGTTGAAAGGAGAATTATTACTATTATGCAGGCTGAGAGGGGTTCCCAGACTTTTTCCTATGACTGCAGATATTATCCATGGCTGCATGTGGATGTACAGAGCGACTAGTTTAGCCGATCCACTGAGGAGTGTCAAAGAAGAGATGCGATGCCAAGCAAAGCAAAACTGGAAGAAGCGATAGGCTTGCTTGAGACACCAGACCATAAAAGGATTTAAAAGATTTCCGTGTGGGCAAAAGGATGCCACAGGGCCTGTATAATGAAAATAGTGAAGCCACGTGCGACCGTTTTTGCTCTTCAAACATGATCAGCAAATGTCCTACTGTATAAGTGAAAGATATTTTATTCTATATTAGGAAACAAATAATGTTTATGTGCCCTCGGTTTGGATTGGGTGCTCTGTGCCTTTAAGGGAGCTGGGGTATCACGGAAAGAGATTAAGTCCGAGTTTCTCATTTTTGCAGCCAAGCAGAACAATGCAGATTACTAACCAGGAGCTTGCCTGAACAAGCGGTTTACTTTACTCGTCTTCTTCTTCTCTTAAGTGGATGCAGCCTCCATTAGTAGGGAAGTCTGGGTAAATAAAAAGGCTCTTTGACAGCCGAGCTACATCCACGTACTTTAAAAAGAAGGGATAATTAGTGAAACGGACAGCTTGTCAGGACTCATTAAATCACCAAAGGAGTTTAAGTGGATTGAATGGCTTACAAAAGAGCTCTTTGGGGTTTTTAGTAATGTTTCATTTAAACAGTTTGTTGTTTTTATTAGATGGTGTACAATGCATTAGTAGAGACAGAGAGAGAGAGACAGAGGTTAGGAGCACACGCTGATACAGCGCACTGCCGCACCCACCACATGACAAACAACTCGGGACCCCAGGTTAGGACCCGAATGCGGCCCTGCAACGAGTGACACCTCAGCACCACACCAGTTTACATGCCACTCCATTCAGATACCTCCCATGCTGCCCATTATTCCTAAATAGATACATTTCTGTTTGAAAAAAAAATGTGTCTTTAATTGACCTGGCTTTCACAGCCCATTTGTTCAAAGGTATTTCTCCAAAACCTGATCCATTTAAATCTTACGTTTGCCTTAGTCGAGAGTCTTGGTTTAAATGGACACAGATGTGGTTCATTTTCAGGCTGTCCCATTTCTTAACTGCCTAGTGCAGTGCAAACCATCTATTAACGCGAGACAGACCTGAGCACACTGTGGTAGCTGGACAAACTGAAAAATGACATCCAGTGCTGTGAAAAAGAATGTGCCCCCCTTCCTGATTTCAGCAAGCCCACATCTGATTGACTTAAAAAAAAAAAAAAATGAAGGTTTTAGAGTGGCCTAGTCAAAGTCTGGACTTGAGTCCAATTGAGATGCTGTGGCATGACCTTAAAAAAGCTGTTCATTCTACAGAAACCCCCCAATGTGGCTGAATTACAACAATTCTGCAAAGAGGAGTGGGCCAAAATTCCTCCACAGCGATGTGAAAGACTCATTGCCAGTTATCACAGATGTTGCTGCTAAGGGTGGCACAACCAGTTATTAGGTTTAGGGGGCAATTACTTTTTCACACAGGGGGATGTGAAAGTGTCTCTCTGAGAAAGCCAGGTCTCGTCTCTCTTCCCAAGATTTTTATTATTATAATAGAGAGATCGTATTTGGACTGTATTGTCAATAGATATCTCTATTTTAATCCCCATGTGCCGCTGGTGGGGGGCTTGTTTTGATGTGGACACGCTCTGTCTCTAGGTATGTCAGAGGACTGGGACTTTGTGAAGTGTGTGTGGTTTAGCCTCGCTCGGGGAGGCAAAATGGGGGGACTAGGGAAGGAGGAAAAGAAACAAGAGCAAGCAATTTGTTATCTATCCTGTTAATCCTTATAATTGTGAGAGCCAACGTGACAATAAGGTTCATGACAATAACTCCTGGAAAAATGTGCAATTAAGGTCAAAGCTGTCTTATGTAATAATGAACCATCTTAAATTAAGACTACAGAATGTCAACAAAAGATCACCAAACAATAACTTTATGAGCTGGAATGTTAAAGGTCTCAATCACGAATTAAAGAGAAAGAAAGTATTCTCCCACCTAACAGGTCTAAACGCTAAAGTAGTTTTTCTTACAGGAGACCCACTTAGCAAGCAAGGATCAGTTTTGGCAGCACAGAGACTGGACTGGCCAAATATTCCATTCCAGCTTTACAAAAAAAAAAACAACGAGAGGTGTGGGAATTCTTATACACAGAACGGTCTCATCACTTGTAGTATCTGGTCCTGACATGAGTGGGGGTTGGATGGATGGATGGATAGATAGATAGATTTGAAAGGCACTATATAATAGATAGCTAGAGATAGATAGATAGATAGATAGATAGATAGATAGATAGATTTGAAAGGCATATATAATAGATAGATAGATAGATAGATAGATAGATAGATAGATAGATAGATAGATAGATAGATAGATTGAAAGGCACTATATAATAGATAGATAGATAGATAGATAGATAGATAGATAGATAGATAGATAGATAGATAGATTTGAAAGGCACTATATAATAGATAGATAAATAGATAGATACTTTATTAATCCCAAGGGGAAATTCACATACTCCAGTAGCAGGATACTGATAAAAAAACAATATTAAATTAAAAATTAAAAAGAGTGATAACAATGAAGGTATAAACTTTAATTTGCATATTTAAAGTCTAAATGCTGTTGACCTCCTCCTTGAACCGTCACCTTATCGTGGTGGAGGGGTTTGCGTGTCCCAATGATCCTAGGAGCTATGTTGTCCGGGGCTTTATGCCCCTGGTAGGGCCACCCAAGGCAAACTGGTCCTAGGTGAGGGATGAGACAAAGAGGTTCAATAAACCTCCAATGAAAATAAAACTTGGACGACGCTTTCCCTTGCCCGACGCTGGTCACCGGGCCCCCTCTGGAGCCAGGCCTGGAGGTGGGGCTCGATGGCGAGCGCCTGGTGGCCGGGCCTGCACCCATGGGCTCGGCCGGGCACAGCCCAAGAGGTAACGTGGGTCCTCCTCCCCATGGGCTCACCACCTATGGGAGGGGCCAAGGAGGTTGGGTGCAGTGTGAGTTGGGTGGTGGCCGGCGGGACCTTGGCGGTCTGATCCTCGGCTACAGAAACTGGCTCTTGGGACGGGAATGTCACCTCTGAAGGGGAAGGAGCCTGAGCTAGTGCGCGAGGTCGAGAGGTTCCGGCTAGATATAGTCGGACTCACCTCGACGCACAGCTTGGACTCTGGAACCAATCTCCTTGAGAGGGGCTGGACTCTCTACCCCTCTGGAGTTGCCCCGTGAGAGGCCGAGCAGGTGTGGGCATACTTATTGCCCCCACTGGAGCCTGTGCATTGGGGTTTACCCCGGTGGACGAGAGGGTGGCCTCCCTCCGCCTTCGGGTGGGGAAGGGTCCTGACTGTTGTTTGTGCGTATGCACAGCAGTTTGGAGTACCCACCCTTTTGGAGTCTCTGAGGGGTTGCTAGAGGGCATACCTTCTGGGATTCCCTCGCTTTGCTGGGAGACTTCAATGCTCACGGGGCAATGACAGTGAGACCTGGAAGGGCGTGATTGGGAGGAATGGCCCCGATCTGAACCCGAGCGTGTTTTGTTATTGGACTTCTGTGCTCGCCATGGATTGTCCATAACGAACACCATGTTCAAGCATAAGGGTGTTCATATGTGCACTTGGCACCAGGACACCCTAGGCCTCAGGTCGATGATCGACTTTGTGGTCGTGTCGTCGGACTTGCGGCCATATGTCTTGGACACTCGGGTGAAGAGAGGGGCGGAGCTGTCAACTGATCACCACCTGGTGGTGAGTTGGCTTCGATGGTGGGGGAAGATGCCGGTCAGACCTGGTAGGCCCAAACGTGTTGTGAGGGTCTGCTGGGAACGGCTGGCAGAGTCCCCTGTCAGAAGTAGCTTCAACTCCCACCTCCGCAGAACTTCAACCACGCCCCGAGGGAGGTGGGGACATTGAGTCCAATGGGCCATGTTCCGCGCCTCTATTGTTGAGGCGGCTGACCGGAGCTGTGGCCGCAAGGTGGTCGGTGCCTGTCGTGGCGGCAATCCCCAACCCGCTGGTGGACACCGCGTGAGGGATGCCGCAAGCTGAAGAAGGAGTCCTATAGGACTTTTTGTCCTGTGGGTCTCTGGAGGCAGCTGATAGGTACCGCAGGCCAAGCGGAACGCTGCTTCGTTGTTGCTGAGGCAAAACTCGGGCATGGGAGGAGTTTGGAGAGGCCATGGAGAACACTTTGGACGGCTTCGAGGAGATTCTGGTCCACCGTCCGCGCCTCAGGAGGGGAAGCAGTGCAGTGTCAACACCGTATATGGTGGGGATGGTGCGCTGCTGACCTCACTGACGCTGTGGGTCGGTGGGAGGAGTACTTCAAGACCTCCTCAATCCCACTAACATGCCTTCCACGAGGAAGCAGAGCCTGGGGACTCTGAGGTGGGCTCTCCCATCTCTGGGACTGAAGTCACCGAGGTGGTCAAAAACTCCTTGGTGGCAGGGCCCCGGGTGGATGAGATACCGAGTTCCTTAAGGCTCTGGATGTTGTAGGACTGTCTTGGTTGACACGCCTCTGCAACATCGCATGGACATCGGGACAGTGCCTCTGGATTGGCAGACCGGGGTGGTGGTCCCCTCTTTAAAAGGGGACCGGAGGGTGTGTTCCAACTATAGAGGGATCACACTCCTCAGCCTCCCTGGAAAAGTCTATTCGGGGTTCTGGAGAGGAGGGTCCGCCGGATAGTCAACCTCGGATTCAGGAGGAACAGTGTGGTTTTCGTCCTGGTCGCGGAACAGTGGACCAGCTCTTCACCCTTAGCAGAGTCCTGAGGGTGCATGGGAGTTTGCCCGACCGGTCTACATGTGTTTTGTGGACTTGGAAAAGGCATTCGACCGTGTCCCTCGGGAATCCTGTGGGGGTGCTCCGGGAGTATGGGGTACCGGACCCCTGATAAGAGCTGTTCGGTCTCTGTACAACCGTGTCAGAGCTTGGTCCGCATTGCCGCAGTAAGTCGAGCCCGCTTCCAGTGAGAGTTGGACTCGCCAGGGCTGCCCTTTGTCACCATTCTGTTCATAACTTTTATGGACAGAATTTCTAGGCGCAGCCAGGGTGTTGAAGGGGTCCGTTTGGTGGACTCAGGATTGGGTCACTGCTTTTGCAGATGATGTTGTCCTGTTTGCTTCATCAGGCCGTGATCTTCAGCTCTCTGGATCGGTTCGCAGCTGAGTGTGAAGCGGCTGGGATGAGAATCAGCACCTCCAAATCCGAGAGCATGGTCCTCAGCCGAAAAGGGTGGAGTGCCCTCTCAGGGTTGGGGAGAGATCCTGCCCCAAGTGGAGGAGTTCAAGTATCTCGGGTCTTGTTCACGAGTGAGGGAAGAATGGAGCGTGAGATCGACAGGCGGATCGGTGCGGCATCCGCAGTGATGGGCTCTGCATCGGTCTGTCGTGGTGAAAAGGAGCTGAGCCGTAAGGCAAAGCTCTCAATTTACCAGTCGATCTACGCCCTACCCTCACCTATGGTCATGAGCTATGGGTAGTGACCAAAGAACGAGATCGCTAATACAAGCGCTGAAATGAGTTTCCTCCGCAGGGTGTCTGGGCTTTCCCTTAAAGATAGGGTGAGAAGCTCAGTCATCCGGGAGGGGCTCAGAGTAGAGCCGCTGCTCCTCCGATCGAGAGGAGTCAGATGAGGTGGCTCGGCATCTGATCAGGATGCCTCCTGGACGCCTCCCTGGTGAGGTGTTCCGGCACGCCCAACCGGGAGGAGGCCCGGGGAAGACCCAGGACACGCTGGAGGGACTATGTCTCCCGGCTGGCCTGGGAACGCCTTTGGGATTCTCCCGAAGAGCTGGAAGAAGTGGCCGGGAGAGGGAAGTCTGGGCCTCTGCTTGTTGCTGCCCCCCGACCCGACCTCGGATAAGCGGAAGAGATGGATGGATGGATGGATGGCTAAATGCTGTTGACTGTGACAGAAAGTTGACTTTTTCACCAGCTGATAGAGGTCCTTAGAGGGCTAGTAAAGGATCAAAAATTAAACCTTATTCATAATCAATAGTCTAAAACAATATCCCACTTGCTTATGTTTGAAATTGGTTATTTTAAACTTCTGGGAATGGCTCTTAAGAGGGTTAGAGACCACCTGTAAAGAATCAAATCTCGCAAAGATTAACATCCTTCAGATGACACTCTACATGTCTATATTACCGATCCCTATTTCTTTTCAAAGTTTTGTGAAAAATCAGTAAACTCTGATGCCTCGTATCCCATTAGATGGTGAACCCCTGGGGCCAGTTGATGTGGCATGAGCTTCAAGTCCTACTGATCATTTTTGCTCAAGATACCTACTGGTTTACTTTTTATTAAATGGGCATAATTTCATGCACAAAATACGGTGCAAAAATGGCCTAGAAATTAGAGTTTGTTAGGTCTAAAGTCTTGAATAACTACACATCAAGACAAGTTGTGACACATGGCCGGGACGCCCCTTTGACACTAGAATCGGGGGAGCAGCCATGGGATTCACACTACATCCCTCGGAACACTTGGTGGCACATTGGGACCACAATTTTGGAACACCGGAGCTCATTCCCGTGGGGCTCCACGGCCACCGCCATCTGAGCGGGAGCGCAGCCACACCCGGAAGTGAGCCAATGAGCACCCGCAGCACACCCGCAGTCACCACTCCAGGCGCCAGAGTCGGGAGGAGGACGACAAAGCTGCCTGGTAGGAGTGGAGGATAAGAAGAGTGTGCTGGGGTGTTTTTGGGGACTGTGTTAGGGCTGAAGGACACGGGGAAGACGTGTCCTCCAGCTGAAGAAAATAAATCATTTTGTTTCATTTTCACTTGTGCCTCCGTTGTCAGTCTGTGTGTCGGGTCGGCGCCAACAGAGTGTTAATTCCACAAAGTACAACAGTATATCTTATGTGGGTTTTTTTTTTTCATACTGGTGAGTCAGGAGGCGCCAGACAAAGTGATTTCACAGCGTTTGGAAGTCATTGCTATGAACACAAAACACACGTGCAGTGCTTACCGTATGGCTTTGAGGCTGCGCTCTATGGCTTCAGGGGGTATATGAGTGCTTCCAACTCTGTGGATCTTGTGTGGTAAACAAAAACTCACTTCCAGCCAGCTGTTAATGTGCAGACGGACAATTCCAGTGGTGCACAGGCTGGGAGAGGAAAAACACACATTAAACATAAACATGACCAATTTGCATTTATCTACTGAGAAAATAAAAGAGGGAGTAAAAAGAACTGAAAAGAATCTTACAATTCAAATGGCAGTAACACTATTTCTGATGGAAGATGTAATCTTGAATATAGCTTTGTTATAGCAAGTAATTCCGAATAATAATATCAAACTGCCATTACTAAAGGCTGTAAACAATATTCAATTCCACACTCTACTGTGTTACAATATAAAGCCTTAAGAAACTATTTAGTATTCTGGTACTTGCCAAAAACAAATATTTGACATTTATTTGTGTTGGTCAACATGATCAAATTCAAAAGTAATTATGAATTAAAACAATGCACAAAATAGCCATTTTATTTCCATTATTTCTTTTTCTATACCCATTTTCTTCTAAATAGGGGAAGGCGAGACATGGGCTTTCTGGACAACAAACAGTGCACAGAATAAAGCTGCACTGGATGGGACAAAAACAGAAGAGCAATAATAAAGAGACCAACATGTTCTGACATTTTTAAGGTAAGGAAGAGAGCGAGTAGAACTACCTTACCTCAAAACTTGCAATTATCACACCAGCTCATTCAATTAAGAATTCTACCATACTCTATACACGACAAAAATGACCCTATAAACTCATGTTATATTATGTACAGTACATGGATAATTTATCAAACTTTGCTTAGCAACCATCATGTAATCCAGCGTTTCTCAAACTTTATGTATTTGCGACCCGAGTTTTCATAACAGTTTTAATTGCGCCCCCCTAACGTTTTTTTGAAAGGAGCCCACTAATACCACCTAATGTGTTCTTTTTTAATTAATGATATATCATAGATGCATATTTTATTATACCTACTTAACTTTTATTGACATTTATCTAACTCTATATTTATTTTTCTCGTATCAGAATGTAGTTTAAGTTAATTTATTTTGGTTTCAATAGATGTATTTTTCATATTTTCGATTCTTGTTTTCTTTGTTTCACATCTTCACGCCCCCCCTAGCCCCACAGTTTGAGAACCACTGATGTAATCAATGTGAGCGTATTTCTACACAGGATATCATTTTAATGCTATATGAGGAACAATTGCTTGTACAAACCACTGGAGGGCAGTACAGCATTACAAATCAATAACTCCTTGAAGTTGAAAGCTGGCAGTGCATTATGAACAGGCTCATCTCTATGCTCTTGGTAGTTTCACATGTAGATGGTGTTCTGATTAGCTAGGGGCTGGCAATGGGCAGAGGAGAGTGACTTTGTGAAGCAATAAGGCAGCCAAAAAGGAGAAACTGGACCTTTAATATTATTATAATATATTAGATAGATAGATAGATAGATAGATAGATAGATAGATAGATAGATAGATAGATAGATAGATAGATAGACAGACTGTAATCTGAATTTTAAATCGCATATTAATCAGATCATTGGGACAGCATTTTTTCACTTAAGAAACATAAGTAAAGTTAAGTAAAAAAGACATCAATCGTTTGCAACAAGTGCAGAATGGAGCTGCTAGAATCCTAACTAGGAAAAGAAAATCCGAACACATTTCTCCAGTTTTAATGTCACTACACTGGTTACCTGTGTCATTCAGAATTGACTTTAAAATTCTGCTTATGGTTTATAAAGCCTTAAATAATCTCGCCCCATCGTATATATCGGAATGTCTGACGTCTTATATTCCAAATCGTAACCTCAGATCCTCAAATGAGTGTCTCCTTAGAATTCCAAGAACAAAACTTAAAAGAAGTGGCGAGGCGGGCGGCCATCTGCTGCTATGCACCTAAAATCTGGAATAGCCTGCCAATAGGAATTCGCCAGGCTGATACAGTGGAGCAGTTTAAAACACTGCTAAAAACACATTACTTTAACATGGCCTTTTTATAACTTCATTTTAATCTTAATTTAACTTAATCCTGATACTCTATATGTTCAATTTCCTCATAATAACTATTCATAGTGGCTCTAAAATCCGTACTGCGCCACCACCCCCTACTCAAAGCTTCATGATGCTCCAACAACGATGGATGGATTTAAAGGCAGAAGTCTACGTGACCATCATCATCATCAAGCCCTTCCGTGAGAACCCTAAATCCAAAGAGGACTGTTTCATTTATGTTAGGTAGAATGCCCAGAGGGGACTGGCCGGTCTCATGGTCTGATACCTACAGATTTTATTTTTTCTCCAGCCGTCTGGAGTTTTTTTGTTTTTCTGTCCCCCCTGGCCATTGAACCTTACTCTTATTCGATGTTAATTAATGTTGATTTATTTTGTTTTATAATTGTGTCTTTCATTTTTCTATTCTTTAATATGTAAAGCACTTTGAGCTGCTGTTTGTATGAAAATGTGCTATAGAAATAAATGTTGTTGTGTTGTTGTTGTTGATAGATAGGATTAGATTAGATAGAATACTTTATTAATCCCAAGGGGAAATTCACAAATTTCAGCATGAGCATACAGATAAAAAAATATACTAAAGAGTGATAACAATGCAGGTATAACAGACAATATATATGTATAATGTTAACGTCCCCCCCCCCAAGTAGAACTGAAGAGTCACATAGTGTGGGTCTCCTCAGTCTGTCGCTGAAGCTGCTCCTATGTCTGGAGATGATCCTGTTCAGTGGTTGCAGTTTATTCTCCATGATTGGCAGTCGTCTGCCCCGGATGTCAAACTGTCCAGCTCCGTGCCTACAATAGAGTCTGCCTTCCTCACCAGTTTGTCAAGTCGTGAGGCGTCCCTCTTCTTTATGCTGCCTCCCCAGCACACCACCGCGTAGAAGAGGGCGCTCGCCACAACTGTCTGGTAGAACATCTGCAGCATCTTATTGCAGATGTTGAAAGACGCCAGCCTTCTAATTTATCAATTATGAGGGTCACCAATGAAGAACTTGCAGAGCAGACAAAGATACACACACACAGAGTTTGCACTGCATCAGGTTGTTTACGAAATTTAGGTTGCTGTGCCCTGTATCCTCATTTTAATTCATTAGTGTGGCAGTGTGTAATTAGCAGTGTAGCACAGCGGTTAAGGCTATGTATTTCAAACCCCGAGGATGTGGGATCTGATCTCCATACGGACACTGTGTGCACATGAATAAGTCTCTTCACCTGCCTGTGCTACATATGGAAGAAAGAAAGAAAATGTAACCAATTGTATCTCAAAAGTGTTGCGATTCACCTTGGATAAGCGCATTAGCCAAGTAACGATTCTGACTTTAACGAAATAACACACTTTAGAAATTTCATTAACTTACCATCATCCTGTCCTAAAATAGAATGTCTTGTATCAAGACATGCAGGTTAGGTGCACTGGAGATCCTAAATTGTCCCTTGTGTGTGTGTGTGTGTGTGTGTGTGTCCTGTGGTGGGCTGGCGCCCTGCCTGGGGTTTGTTCCTGCCTTGCACCCTGAGCTGGCTGGGATTGGTGACCCTGGGTTAGGATATAGCAGGTTGGACACTGAATGACTGACTGACAAAATGGGTTATGGTAATGCATAAGCTATATCATATATATATATATATATATATATATATATATATATATATATATTTATATATATATATATATATATAAGGCAGAACTCAAAACAAAGAACCATCAAGGGAATTCTGACCACCATTGTTAACTAATTCATTTACTTATTTACTTATTTGGATTACACCTTTACCCAAGGTCACTTACAACACTGGAGACAGAATTCTTTATATTTCTTGTTTTTTTCTAAAATTACAGTTACAGCACGCCAGGCATTTACAAATATAAATATCCAGCCCGAATATACAAAGGCACACAAAAGTGTTGTGAAGAAGAAAGAAATCCAGAAGTCAATCATTAAGTACTTTGGGCAACTAAATAAAAATATAAAGTTATTCCCCTGTCAGACTACAACAGCACAAGCAGTATTAAAAGCCATTCCATGCTTTCCAGCCTAGCTATTGACATCAAATGGTAGGCCTATCTGCTTCTTGGTTATATGAACTATCTGAATGCAGGCATGCTGGCTCTTAATAGCTCTAACAGAGAGGTGCTCGGAGTTCCCAAACAATAAA
Source organism: Polypterus senegalus (assembly GCF_016835505.1). Lineage (NCBI taxonomy): Eukaryota > Metazoa > Chordata > Cladistia > Polypteriformes > Polypteridae > Polypterus > Polypterus senegalus. The sequence goes on along the minus strand of NC_053166.1, from coordinate 157,606,368 downwards.
ATCTAAGGTACATAAACTATTAACAACATTGCTATTAACACATTTTTTTTACAGGAATCCAAATATAGTCATGGCCACTAGGTGGAGCAAAAACCTTAAGAAAGAGTCCATTACTGCCCTAAATTTAAAGATCAAAATATGCTGAGTAACTGATGGCTTATAGTCATTACAACAAAAAGATAATGGAAAGAACTGGTGGTGCATTAGAAAGGCACAGTTATTAAACCAACTCTTCAGTCTGTTGAGAAAATGTCAGGATAATTTAATCTTCTTCTTCTTTCTGATCCTGTTAGTGGTTGCCACAGCGGATCATCTTCTTCCATATCTTTCTGTCCTCATCATCTTGCTCTGTCACACCATCACCTGCATGTTCTCTCTCACCACATCCATAAACCTTCTCTTAGTCCTTCCTCTTCTCCTCTTCCCTGGCAGCACTGTCCTTAGCATCCTTCTCCCAGTATACCCAGCATCTCTCCTCTGCACATGTCCAAACCAACACAATCTCGCCTCTCTGACTTTGTCTCCCAACCATCCAACTTGAGCTGACCATCTAATGTCCTCATTTTTAATCCTATCCATCCTCGTCACACCCAATACCAATCTTAGCATCTTTAACTCTGCCACCTCCAGCTCTGTCTCCTGTGGCACCGTCTCCAACCCATATAACACAGCTGGTCTCACTACAGGATAATTTACAAATAAAAATGACTACACTGAAGCACTTCGCCACAGGCTTCACCAAACCTTCTTTATTTTACACAGCAGCTTTCACACATGGACCGTCATGCTAGCCTGCATCTTGCCAAGTCAGAAAACCATGAAATTAAAACAGGAGTAATTTTTTACATTTATTTTCTACATTCGCACATCATCAGGTTAATAGTGCAAAAAAAAAACACCCTTTCTATAGTAAACATTTTTGAAAAACCATCTTTTAGCAAATTGTGGCTCAGACGATGTCTTTGTGGAGTTTCTTCAGGTTTTCCAATCCAATAGATTAATTACTGATTATTGCTGTGTATCTGACTGTCAGAATGATGTCTCTGCTGCCCCACAACAGGGAGAGCGGTGTTCGCATACCCAGTGCTCCTTGCATGGAGTTCACATGTTCTTCCCCTGTCCACATAGGTGTCCTCCGTGTGCCCCTTTTCCTCCCACAGACCAAAGACACGCAGATTAGGTGGACTGGCGATGCTAAATTGGTCCATGTGTGGACGGGTAAACCTGAATAATTTGAAGCATTCGGGGTATATTCAGTAAGTTCTGGTCATGGTCTGCCGGAAACTTGATTGAGGG